>NC_056737.1:28855694-29155694 GCF_019279795.1 Protopterus annectens
GGTCTAGGAGCCACTGGAGAACATTCCTCACAAAGACTGCTCAAAATCTTAAAAAGCATCCTGCTTAGGACCAAGTTGCTGCCTCAAGAATACTTCGAATCCACTCCTATCCAATATGCCACACAAGAGGAAAAGGCCCTGGTGGAATGTGCCTTTTCCTTGCTGGATTCACCTTTCAATGGTGGGTGAAACAAAAAACAATACCAGAGAATAACCAACATGCAATGGATTGCTCAGAGAAGGAAATAAAAAGCCTTTAGGTCTTTCTAAAGGGCTTTGTTCTTTCAAGGTAGCACCTCAGTTGCCTATACACATCCAAGGTATGAAGTATTCTATACCCCTTATTCTTAGGTTTTGAAAAGAACACAGGGAGATTAATAGACTGCATGAGCATGAATTCTGAGACCACTTTTGACATGAAAGGAGGATTAGTGTGTAATACAACCCTATTCCTGTGGAAAATTAGGGAGATTGTCCCACCATGAGAGCTTGCAGCTCAAAAACTTGCTTTGCAGATGTCAGAGCAATTAGCAAAACAGTTTTCTACATTAAGAACTTGAAATCAGCATGAACTGCCAGTTCAAAATGTGGTAAGGTCAATTTTTCAAAAATGAGGAGGAATTTGCTTACAAGGGGGTCATACAATACTCCTTTCATAAACTCTTTTACAAAAAGAAAAGAAGACAGAAGAGGATCCTTTAACAAGCAGAAATGGCTGCTAAATGCACTTTTATGGACATATATGAAAAGTAATACTGAAGTAGCTCACCAACTATTTTAAGACCAGAAAGATATTACTCATTTAGGAACCACTTAGAAAAAGTACCATTTTGTACCTACCATAAATGTAGATGTCCGATAGGTATGCATCTGCAGTCCTTACATATGGGTTGTCCTGCCTCAGGCAGCCCTTCTGTCAGCCGGATTCCAAAGTCTGGGTCCGGCGTCGGCCGATGTCGCCCCTTTCCCCGACGTCAGAGCGCCTGGGGTATAAAAGCGTCAGCCGACGCCATCTTCCTCAGTTTTTCTTGCCCCAGATGCCAGGTGCCCTCTAAGGAAGGCTAAATTTGGAGAGATGCAAAAATTCCAAACATGCACAGCAATATAAAACAAATACACCATAATAGATAACCCCAGCTAGCTAGAATGAGGGATAAGTACCCAAGAAGTACCACAGAGGGGTAGGAGGGAGGGAAAACCTGACTGCAGATGCATACCTATCGGACATCTACATTTATGGTAGGTACAAAACTGTACTATGTCCTTCAAGGATGCATCTGCAGTCCTTACATATGGGTAGAATACCATAGCCAAGCTGGGGGTGGTAGGACCTAAGAAAAGGATGGTGTAGCTAAAATGCCCTGCAGGACTGCCGTAGCAAAGCCTGCTCTGGATCTGGAGTATAAAGGTAAGTTGTAATGCTTGGAAAATGTATGCACGGAGCTCCATGTAGCAGCTTCTAAAATGTCCTTTGTAGCCACCCCTCTTAGGAAGGCTGTGGAGGTGGCTGTGGCTCTGATGGAATGAGGTCTAATGTTAGCTGGCACAGTTTTGCCATGAAAAGAGTAACAGAATCGAATGCAATTCCCTATCCATTTTGAAATTGTCTGTTTGGAAATTGCTTTTCCTTGTACACCAGCAGCATATGCTACAAAGAGCTAGTCAGTTTTTCTGTAAGTCTTAGTTCTGTCCAGGTAGTAGCGCAACTGTCTGTGAATGTCCAGGGTATGCAGAAGTTTCTCTCCTTTGTTTTGTGGATTTGGAAAGAAGGTAGGCAGGTGAATAGCTTGGTTCAGTGAGACCCTGGATACCACCTTGGGCATGAATGAAGGATTGGTTCTCAATGAGACTCTGTCCTGATGAAAAATAAGAAATGGTTGTACTGCCATGAGGGCCTGTAACTCAGATACTCTTCTTGCTGAGGTTATGGCCAGAAGGAAGGCAGTCTTCCAAGACAGGAACTGTAGTTCTGAAGATGCTGCTGGTTCAAAGGGAGGTAGAGTTAATTTTTCCAACATGAAGTTAAGGTCCCATGTAGGCACTGGTGGTTTCCTTGGAGGGTTGATGTTTTTAATCCCTCTTAGAAACTGCCTTAGCAGAGGATGAGAAAATACAGGTGGATCAGTGTTGTACTCTGCTGAAATTGCTGAAGCATGAATTTTTATGGAAGAGTAAGAAAGGCCATTATGGAGCATTTCTGCCAAGTATTCCAGGATATGTGGAATGCTCATTACTGTCGGATCTTGGCCCTTTGTGGTGTTCCAAGTGCGAAATCTTTTCCATTTTGCTGAATATGCCTTTCTTGTGGAAGGCCGCCGAGCTTCCATGATGATATCCTTTACTCTCTTGGATAGCTTATCCTGGCGAGGAGTCAAGGTATTTTCCAGGCTGTCAGCTGCAAGGTTTTCAGGCTGGAGTGTAGAGTTTTGTAATTGTGCTGTGTCAGAAGAAGTGGCCATTGTGGTAGAGGCCACAGTTTCGTGCGTGACATGCTCCTTAACAGTGGGTACCAGTGTTGTCTTGGCCAGTCCGGAGCTATCAGAATCACTTTTGGCTGTTCTGTCCTGATCTTCAGTAAGACCTTGGTCATTAATGGAAGAGGTGGGAATGCATATACTGTCAGAGTATTCCAGCTGAAAGAGAGGGCGTCCACTTTCCATGCTTGTGGGTGGTATGTCCTTGTGCAGAATTTCTTCAGTTGGTGGTTGTGGTGGGAGGCAAAAAGATCTATGTCCGGCCTTCCCCATGATTGTGTTATCTGAAGGAAGGTGTCTGGGTGCAGCATCCATTCGTGTGGATCCAAGATATTTCTGCTTAGGCTGTCCGCCAGTACATTGTCTTTTCCTGGTACAAACTGGGATTGCAGCTCTATATTGAGTTTTAGGGAAAGTTCCAAAGATTCATTGCCAGCCTGCAAAGAGGGTAAGAATGGGTACCTCCTTGCTTGTTTATGTACCACATAACTGTGGTATTGTCTGTCTTTATTAGCAGGTGGCCTTGATGCAGGAAATGTTCAAAGGCCTCGATTGAACGTATCACTGCCAGCATTTCCTTTTGGTTTATGTGCAGGCGCAATTCTTTTTGTGACCATTGTCCTTGAATGCATCTGCCCTCCATGTGCGCTCCCCATCCATGGTCTGAGGCGTCCGTTGTAATGGTTTGGCTGATATTTGGTTTGCTAAAGGGCAGACCCATGTTTGACTGGCTTGCTTGAGCCCACCACAGAAATTCCTTTTGTAGGCATGGAATGAGGGGGATCAAAGCTTCTAGGCTGTGACTGTGTTGAGACTATAGACTCCTTAGGTACCATTGTAGTTTCCTCATATGCAGCCTTGCTTGTGGAATCAGAAGAATGCAAGATGCCATGAAACCCAGGGCCTGCAGGACTTTCCTTGCAGTCAGCTGGGTTTGTTTTGTCAGATTTCTGAAATACTCCGGTAGTTGCTCTTGTTTTTCTTCTGTGAGAAAAGCCATTTGGGTGTTTGTATCTAGTTTTGCACCCAGGAAAATTATTCTTTGGGATGGAACAAGTCTTGATTTCTGAATGTTGACTGTGTATCCCAAGGCCTGAAGTAGGCGGATGGCATAATTCAAGTGTTTTACCAATGTTTGTTGGCTGTCCACTTGTATAAGGCAGTCGTCCAGGTATGGGTATATTTGAATCCCCTGAAGTCTGCAGTGTGCAATTACTGATGCCAGGCATTTCGTGAATACTCTGGGTGCAGTAGATAAGCCAAAGGGCAATGCTGAGAATTGATAATGCTCTGAACCTGCAAGAAATCTGAGGTATCTTCTGCAACTTTGTCTGATAGGGACATGCAGGTATGCCTCCTTGAGGTCTAGAGTTACCAGCCAGGACCCCTTGCCCAGCATGGGAAGGAGTTGCTGTAGGGTCAGCATTTTGAATTTTGGCACAATGAGATAAGTATTCAGTGCGGACAAGTCCAGAATAGGTCTCCATTGCTTTTCTTTTCTTGGGACAAGGAATAGTCTGGAGTAAAATCCTTGGCCTTGTTCTGTGAGAGGAACCTTTTCTATATCTTTCATTTGCAGGAGGTTGGAAATTTGCTTGAAAGCCTCTGCCCTTTCATTCGGTGGCAGGTTTGGCTTGCCTTGTCTTTTTGGTAATGTATGAAAATGGAATCTGTATCCTTTGTCGATTCTTTGCAGTGTCCATTTGTCCCTTGTAATAGTGTGCCAATTTTTTGAGAATAAAGATAGCTTTCCGCTCAAAGGTGCTTCCAATTGAGCCCTGGTTGGCGGGGTCAAAGTCAAGTCATTGAGTTTGTCCTTGTGCAGCAGTTGTAGGTCCTGCACTACCTCTCTGGTTAGGAGGCTGCCATTGACGTCCTCTCTCTGTAGGAGCCTCTAGTTTGCCCTCTACCTCTGGCACGCCTGTTTTTGCCTCTTTGAAATCTGTCTGTGTCTGGAAAGGACCAATTCTTAGAAGGCCAATTTCTGCTGAATCTTGGTGGTTGGACCTGGAGAAAATCTTTGACTGTTTGTACAGATTTAGCCTTTTCCTCAAATTTCTTTAAGACCTCCTGAGCCGTGGAGCCAAATAACTTTTGCTTTTCCAGGCGTGCATCCAGAAGCTTTGCTTTAACATGATCTGGCAGAGTTTGTTCCTTCAGCCAAGCATGCCTACGTATGACTGCACCTGTCACTGCTGACCTACATGAAGCTTCCAATGCATCATAACCACACTGCAAGAAATGGTTGCTAACCTGTTGGGAGTTATGTACCAGATCCTGAAGTCCCTTGCAATCTAGGGGTTCAGGCGAAGATAGTTTTTTATGCAATTCATCTAACAAATACTCTTGGTACTGTATCATATGGAATTGACAATTTAATGCCCTCATAGAAAGAGTGTAAGAAGTATACACTTTTTTACCCCATCTCTCTAAAGCCCTGGACTCCCTTTCAGAAGGAAGTGGATTTTTAGTAGTGGTGGTTGCAACTCCTTTAGGGCCCTGGGAAATAGTTTCTGGGTCAGCAGAGTGGCCCTTGTAAAGGAAATGATGTGAGTCCGGGACCCTGTAGTACCTGTCGGGTTTGACAGGGGCCGGAGGAAGGGAGTCAGGGGAAATGCTAGACTCAGAGTACACATCATCAATGATATTTAAAACAGGAGGAATAGCCAAATGTCTATGCTGAGGTAAATGCAAAAAAGTCCTTAATCTCTTCCTGGAATCAGAGAATTCCTGGCCCTGCCATTTCAAATGCTCTCTCATGGAGTGAAGGGTCTCCCCAAAGGACAACTCTTCAGGAGGGGAGGCCGAGGGAATAGATTCCTCTGCATCAGAATCCTCGTAGGCCATAAAGGCCTCCTCCTGTAAGTCTGATAGGGCAGAGTCATCTGAGGCCTCATCAGAAGACTGGGGATCTGTGTGCTCAACCCTGGGCCTTTTGTCTAGAGGAGGTTGAGAGCCCCTATCCGGATGTGGCTGAGAGCCCCTAATTAAGGAAATAAGGTCCTCAGCTAAACTTAAAATCTGTGAACCGGTAGTGGATCCCTGAGGAATAGCCTTGGGAAGGAGAGATTTTGGCTGTTTAGCAGCTTTAGCACGTGTAAATGCCTTTATGGACATGGATGCAGGAGGCCTGGCTGCCCCACGTGCTGGAGTAGTTTTATCTAGAGAAATGGTGTCGGATGTTTCCAGAGCACCGGTTTCAGAGGGGAATTCTATGACCGACTCAGAGGAGGCCTCCGGGGCTGAGGTTGTCGGTTGTGCGGTTTCAACGATCGGAAGCACCAAGGATTCGGTTTCAGCAGAGACCGAGACACTCGCGGCAGGCCTAGGCGTGGTTTCGGCCAAAACCACGGTCCGCGTGTGTCGGTCCTTGTCCTTCCGTTTTTTGGGTAAATGAGAAGTTGGAAGCTCCGACGGCATATTGTAACAGTAACTATCCCCCAAAAATTCCTCTGCAAACTCCGCCCGACGCCTAAGAGTGCGTCGATTGAAGGAGGCACAGGCTGCACAGGCCGAGACGTCGTGGTCTGGGCCTAGGCAGGGGAGGCAGTACGAATGGAAATCCTTATGAGGTATTTGTTTCCCACAAGTTAAACAATTATTAACTTTAACCGTTTGATCTGACATCGGCTGAGGCAAGAAAGAGTCCCCAACGGGGTACTTAGCTTTTTGAAGTCTTCGGTAGCTGAAATTACAGGAGCTGGCCGACCGGCACTTGCGAACTGCTTCTGCTTCGGGCACCGCGCGGCAAGAAAGACTGAGGAAGATGGCGTCGGCTGACGCTTTTATACCCCAGGCGCACTGACGTCGGGGAAAGGGGCGACATCAGCCGACGCCGGACCCAGAATTTGGAATCCGGCCGACTGAAGGGCTGCCTGAGGCAGGACAACCCATATGTAAGGACTGCAGATGCATCCTTGAAGGACATCATTTATTTTACTGGTACTTGGTTACCAAGATAGTCCACTGAGCCAATAAGAGCCCATTTTCACTAGAGGCCCGGGAGAAAAGCTCCACAGAATACAAATAAATGTAACAAATATGAACAATTTGTTGAAACTGAACACAGTAAATACAATTACGAGCAACTTAACTCAAATGAGTATTAGACAAAAAAATGAATATGGTAACAATGCACAAGGGTGGCCGCGGTGGTGCAGTGGTTGGAGTGGCCGCCTCACAGCAAGAGGTTCTCCGGTTCGATCCTCGGCTGGGGTGCCTTCTGTGCCGAGTCTGCATGTCCTCCCTGTGGTTGCGTGGGTTTCCTCCCACATCCCAAAGACATGCTGTAGGTGGACCGGACACTCTAAATTGGCCCTAGGTGTGAGTGCATGCTTGTGTGTGCCATCTGTGGAAGGTTGGGCTGGGCTGGCAACTTGACACTGTAAAACTCCACTGCCAATCATGAGCGGACAGGTGATCCAGTGTGGCGACCCCTAACCAGGAAAAGCCAAAAGAAGAAGAACAACAATGCACACAAATGTTCAGAGTATGCCAATTAAACAACTGTAGAAAAAATAGAGAAAGAACACCAAAGAAGTATGTCACTATGTACAAGATACTATTACAGAATGAAATAGTGGTTAAGCTTTAGAATACTGTCATAGATTATAGGGATATGTTGCCTTAAAGAGGAAAAAAAAGAGACAAACGAGTATAAGGTGAAGGAATGACAGGGGAGCTATGGAAGTGTAAGTGGTAAGTGGTCAGGACTTAAAGGTTGGGGGTAAGATAGAGTTGCATCTCTATATGGAGAAGTATGTATCTAAAGAAGTTTTAAAATTTGCAAAGTTTAGGTTGGATCTAAGTGATATGGGAAGAGAATGTCCGTTTTTAGCAACTGAGTAAGAGCACAGAAGTTGGCCTGCAGGTAGGCTGGGTTTATGCACCTTTAGGAGTTATTGACTTTCAGATCTAACGGACCTTTTGGGTAGGTAGGTAGTTACTGAATAGTGATGCAAGGGCAGGACAATCAGGTTTGTTTACTAATTTGTGAGCAGCTGTCAACTCTATATAGGAAAGATAATGTGGTAGTTTGAGCCAAATTAAGACAGTGTAATGCTAAACAGTGGTGGCTGGAATAGGAGGCATTGGTGGCAAACCTAGCAACTGTGTTGTAACATATTTCAAGTTTTGACTGTAGAGAAGAAAGTAAATTAGTAAATAATGGCGTTCCATAGGTTAGGTAGGGCAATAGACAAGTATCCAGTCTAGGGTGGAGGCTTCAATATTACCTTTTTTAACCTTGTAGGGGATGTAATTAATTGTGTAAAGTTAAATAAGCTGATGTTAGAGGATGGGAATTTGATGCAGAGATGTGATCACTTAATATTAATATCTCCCAATATAATGGTTTCATTCTTGGTTGCGCTGGAGATCCAAGCCGGGATATCTTCCACAATGGGTATATTACTGCCAGGGGGAATATAGAGAATTACAATGAATAGGTTCTCGATTTCCATTTATTTTTAGGAATGAAAAAAGGAGAATTTCAGCTGTAAAGAATTTGGGAATGTTTCTGAAGAAAGACTTTATATAGTAGGACTTAGGGAAGAGGAGTGCAATATCTCCATCTTTCTTGTTTTGTGTTGAAACCAGGGGGACAAGAATTCTGAGTCTTTTATGTTGGAGTTAAGCCAGATTTCTGTGACAGCTATAATGTCTGACTGGATGTGGGATGTCCAGGCGTGGAAGTCAGTGATTTTGTTTTGAACACTTTGGAAGTTTATGGTGACTAAATGTAGGGATTTAAGGGAGTTGGGTTGATAAGATACATCAGCAGAAGTAGGACCAGAATTTGGTTGGGTATCACCACCAAGACTTATGGTTTAATGTCTAGGTGTGTAAGAGGGTAGCTGATGGTATTTTCTGGGTCTATTAATGTGTAAGCTGTTGACAGGTGTATAAAATTTTATAGACAGAATTTTAAATTTGGGGAGAGTAGTCGCTGTATGGGAAAGAGGTTGGTAGATACATCAGAGTAATTATTTAAGTGAGATGAAAGAAATAATGTAACTGTTGTAAGGTTAGAGGGAATGAAGATAGGGTTTACAGTTGTGATCCAGTATAAAGTGAAGTAGGAAAATGTGTATACTTAGTGAATGTGTGAATGCTAGGGACATAGTAGAGCAGAAGTAGTAGATACTAGTAGCAGTAGATACTAGTATGAGTAAGGTATAATATAAAGGCAGTAGTTGTGGTAGATGTAGAGTACTATGTAAAATAAGTGCTTGGGACTTTAAGAAATAGAGTATTAGAAAAGATAGATGTATTGTAGTAGAAAGTATAGGGATTATAAGAGGTTGGAGTTATAAAGAAGCAGGTAGAATGGAAAGGTCAGGTGAAGAGATGATGTAAAGGTGAAGTGATTGATGAATTTGAAGTTGTGGGTGTGGCTAAGAATTATAAGTTTAGGAGCAGTGAGGGTGTTTGGGAATACGAGGTAGGGTAGGGTACCAGAGTGAGCCTGAACAAAGTGAGGGAGAACGGAGCGGGTTGAGCCACGAGGCAGACCGGATAACCAAAAAAAAAAAAATCAGCGAGATTACCATGCCCCATGTCAGTGCCTTTAAAAAGTAATCAAATCTTCACGTCACTTTTTTTTTTTTTTTTTTTTGTAACCGAAAATATATGAATGGTTTACTTTGCATTTACTTAGTACTTTGTTCAGTGGGACCACTGAGAGAGAGGAAATGCAACTGTTTAGGGCTAAGGGACGGAGGGAACCTAAACTAAAAAAATAAATCATCCAAGCAGAATGTACGCCGCATTGCTGTAGCATCCATTTGTAAACATACGATTTTCTAGTAGCAAGAATTCTTGACTCCTTTAACACCTGCTGCACATCCACATGAAAAGTGTCTAAATGGAGTCAAGACTGAATCAACCAGGCTGTCAACTGAAGTTTCTCCAAATCAGTGTGCACCATTTGCCACGAGATTGTGTGAGCAGATCTAGAGTGTGAGGAAGTCTGTAGTGTAGCAACTGCCCTTGGGGGAGGGGGGCAAAACCAAGATTGTCTGGGCCAATAGGAGGTCACCACAATTATCTCTGGCATTTTCCTTAACTTTCATAAAAACCTTGGGAATCAGTGGAAATGCATACAGGAGGATTCCGGTCCAAGGGAATAAAAATGCATTTGTCCTACAAGCATGGCTGCAAGGATGTCTGGAAGAGAATTTCTCCAGCTGTCTGTTTTGAAAGTAGGTGCACAGATTTATTTGCAGAGTTTCCCACATCTGGAATAGATCCTGACACATCACTGCCTTGAGCTTTTACTCATGTGGGTCTGCTCAGGATCTGCTTAATCTGTATGCCACAATATTTTGCTCTGATGGTCTCTATGATGCTTGAAGAGTTGGAGAGTACTGAGAAGCTTGCTCCCAGGTTATCACTGCTAACCAGCACACAGGGCAAGACTTCATACCCCATTATTTGTTGAGGTACCACATCACTGTGGTGTTGTCTGTGACCACAACAGTATAACTGCCAACATCTCCTTGATACTGATGGGCTTCCATGTGTCTTTTGGCCCAAGTGGCTTGCACTTGCATCTCCAATGACAAAAGTTCCTAAGCAAAGTCGGACAAATCTGTCTGGACAGACTGCACTGGCACTGAATGGGAGAAAGGAGCCCTGGATGGATACTCAACTGATCTTTCATCTGATGAAAGGTAACACCAGCAACTAGGATTCCATGGAATGGAGATTCTGGGTCCAAAACTGTAGACATGCCATTGAATTTTTCTTATGTGAAGATGGGCCAGTGGTATCATGAGAATCATGGACGCCAACAGTAGAAATTCCCTTACCGAGGCAACATTCCTCTTGAGAATTCCAGAAGCACTGTTTGGCAAGACAAGACCTTGTGTTCCAGTACAAAGGCCATTCTTGTTAAAGTTGATCAAGCACCCCAGAAAGACAAGTATATGTGAGGGTGTTAGACACAACTTGTGGAGGTTTAACTTGAACTATAGACAGGAAAGTAAAGTTGAGATCTCTAGTGATTCTAAACACCTGGATGCAGACTCTGCACAGATCAGTAAGTCATCCAAGTTTGGAAAGATTTGAATGCCAAGAGTCCGACAATGGGTCACTGCTGGAACAAGGCATTCAGTGAACACTCGTCATGCAATGGATAGCCCAAAAGGCAATACAAAAAACTGATAGTCTGATCTAGACACAACAAATCTCCAATATCTCTTGAAGCGATAAGGAATGGGTATATGATGATAGGCATCTTTCAAGTCCAGGGTCACCAAGAAGCAAATGTCCAGTAAAACAGAACAGAAAGTACTGTCTGCAGGGTGAGCATCTTGAACATGCAGATGCTGACAAATGTTTTCAGAAAAGAAAGGTTTAACACCAGCTTTTATAACTGCTCTTTTTTTTTTTTTGGGAAGCAAGAAAATTCTGAAGAAACTTCTCTTTTTTTTCCTGAATGAGGCACCAGTTCCATGATTCCTAAAACCAGCATTTGCTGGGGAATAGAAGAGAACAACCAAGTCTGATCCAGCGGAAGAGGGGGAACCCCCACAACAGAGACAGGCAGTCTTTCCAGTGGTATTTGTAACCCAAACGCACCTATTTGTCAGAATCCACTGTCAACCAGGCTGCCTTCAAAGAAGAGACACCTGATGAGGGACTTGATAAAGCTGGATGCCATGTCTAAGCGTAGTCATAAGTTGGGAGGGGAAGTATCATTTTCAGGAAAGGAACCTTTCTAATTTCATTTGGTGGAGTTGTCTTCCAACCTTTTCCTTTTTTGCCTTGGTTTTTGTTCAACTGGGAATTCTGTTTGTTAGGCTGTTGAAAGTTATCTTGCTTAAAGAAGGAGAACTCAGGAATGTACAACATTTCTGACATTCCTTACATCAATTAACCTCTATAATTCCAGTGTTTAAGACTCAGATTAGCTGCTGTATCAAATATACAATCAGACTCAAGAGAAGCATTGAAAATTTAATTTTTAGCTCATCAGAAAATTTCTGGGAGTGCAACCAAGCATACCTTTTGATCACCATTGACAATGCTGCATTTCTGGAAATATCAGCACTCTTAAAGTCACTTTTTAAGGCATATTTTGAAACACTGCAGACAATATCTTTAACAGAGACATTTTTCTCTGCAGATAATGATGCAGCAAACCTCATCAAAACTGTACATGCATCTCAACACAAACTTCCACGTAAAACACTGGTAGTTAATACTTTAAAAGCTACCATGTTGGACTGCACCAGCTTCTTTCCCTGAGTTTCTAGCCACTTACCTAGTTTATCTTGAAGGACTGGGTTAGAAGAAGATATGCTCTTATCAGCAAAAATCGCTTGGGACACTGAAGCAGGGTCCACAGATAAAGGGACTTGGAGGCCTGGCAAGGCCGACCATATCCTAAATTTCTGAAACACTTTCTTTGGCACAGCCTCAATAAACAGAGGGGAACTACATGCTTTCTTGAAGATAACCTCCAACACTGGGATTAGTGGAGAAAAGGTCACAATGTCTGGGGCCTCATCTTCCAAGAAGACATAAACCCTCTTAATCTCGGGGGCAGCTGAAGATAGCTCCCAGTTGATAACATCTCTAAATCTAATTGACATTTGGGAAAAAGAGAACAACTATTTGGGTACCTATACCTACTGCTTATGAGGAACCCAAGTGATCCAACTCACAAAGGTCAGCGTCTTCAGACACAGAATCTCTATCAAAAGGAGGACTTAGCAGACTGATCAGTGCTGGAAACCCCCATCTTTACTTATAACCCATATATGCACACTGTAGTTAACTGCCCGACAAAGGAGCTGGCCATAGCTATCATCTCACTTGAAAACCTAGTCAGACACTGCTGTCCCAACACCTGTTGGGACTTCTGGCTCTTTTTTGACATACACTACACTAATGGGAGAACCCCTGGAAAAATTATCAGCTCTGGCAACAGGTTCTGCACCCCGACTTCCCATGTGCCTAAATGATTTGTTTCTCCCATAAATGCAAAAGGTGACAGTACAGTCTCGGAGAATATGTAGAACCCTCAAGTCATGCACAGCTGTGATACTACCACCACTCTCCCATGGGACCTGGAAGCTGCAGAAAGCAAGTGATCTGATATCCTGCCCGAAGCTAAGGCTACTGTGAAGTCACAAGCAGAGGTTGAGGCAGAGTTTTTTTCTTTATTCTTTCATTTTTTAGGTGCAGCTGGAGACAATGTTGGGGTGGAGATGGGGGGTATGACTCCATTAAGACAGGGGACAAGAAACTAGCCAGCTCAATAATAAATACTGGCTGCTATTCTGAGCACTGCACTGAAAAAATGACAGTAATTTCAGTAACACAGTTCAAATCACAAAATACAGGCACAAAAGTCCCAATTTTTGTATAAAAAGGGGCTACTTTCAGTCCACATTAATAGATACACCCTACAACAGTATTAGATAATAAATAAATTATAAAATGATGAAAAATTCTTGTTAAAAATATTTAACATACAAAGTGGCAAAAAAAAAAATCACAATTTATATAGTTTAAAATGCTATTATCTTACTTACTCATGGAAAACAATTAAAAGCCCAAAGAAAACATGCAATATCAGCAAGTTTTCCTATCAAAACTTCCAAATGGAGCTTTTAATCAACAGGCTTTAATGTGCTAGTCACAGTAAAAACAGAAACATATACAAAACCTCTAATCAGAAAAAACAGTCAAAGCAACAGAAATTAAAAGTTATGTACTTATAACTAGGCATCTGCGTTATCCATTTTCATTGTTCAACGTATGGGTTGGGATTCAACCTTCAGATCTCACTCGGCTGCATATTCCAGACTTCAGGTGTAGCTCTTGCACTCACCCCCTTACTTATAATGCCCTATTCCATCCCCATAGCCTCAGATCAAGTTTGTTGCCATTATCTCTACAGTTAGACAAAGACAGGTAGAGCTTTGATAGAAAAGGCAAAACTGAAACCCGGAACTGTAGGTTCCAAATACAGTCCAGTAGGTCTCTCCGGAAAACTGGACAGGGGATGGATGGGAGGGAAGTTGAGGAAGAATGAAAAAGGGCAAGACAGATACCTAGTTATGGTAAATATATAACTTTTAAATCTGATGTTGTCCTTTTCATTCTTCCTCAACATATGGGACAGAGTCCCCAGCTATGGTGGCCCTCATGGAAGGATATTCCAGGGTACACCAACCCAAAGGTGGCAGTGTTTCGAAATGATATCCAATTTGCAACAAAAGTATGAGCAATGGACCATGTAGCTGCAATGCAAATATCACCAACAGATGTTTTTGACCAAAAGGCAGATAATGTAGCCATGGATCTGTTTGAATGAGCCATGTGAGGTTTAGATAATGTCATGCCTTTCTGAGAATAAATCCAAGAAATGCAGCCTGTTATCCATTTTGCTAAAGTAAATTTAGAGATTGGATAACCCAGCCTTTTTGGTGAAAAACAAACATAAAGTTGCTCTGTTTTTGTCCTATGAAGATATAAATTAGTTGTCTGTGCACATCTAGGAGATGCAACATATACTTTTCCTTTATCTGAAAAATTTGGAAAGAAAACCGGTAAGTGAATGGATTGTTTAATGTTATTTTCAGAAACCACTTTAGGTAGGAAGGAAGGGTTAGCCCATAAGGAAACCCTATACTTATGAAAAAAATGATGTAAAGAGTTTTTGAAGAAGCCTGGAGTTGAGATATTCTCTTTGCAGAAGTAGTGGCAACTAAGAAAACTGTTTTCTATGACAGGAATTTCAAATCAGATTTAGCTGAAGGTTCAAAAGGTTTCTGCATTAGACCTTGTAGGATAACTGCAAAAACACTCCACCAAAAAAAACAGCTTACAAAATGTGCAAAAAAAAAAAACACACACAAGAGACTGGAGAAGCAGTTACCATCCAGATTTACTATGCTCCTAGTACTTCGGCATCAAGCATTCCAGGGAATAATTTATCCTAAGGATTGTACAGATTAAATACATTTTACTAAACCAGTTAGTCAGTTACTCAATTATACAATAATTAATTGTTCAGTGAGTCATAGTAATTTAAAATGCATAAGCATCAAATAATGACACTAATATATACTTAAACAGTATCTAATGAAACTTCGTATTTTCCAACACTGATACAAAAACATTCCTAATACATTTCTTAAAATTATACATAATGCATAATCTTATACATGTAAATCCAACTCCATAATAAGACCATTGGGCCATAAGGTTTCAAAATTAATGATATACCTACTTTCCATTCTCAAGAGAATGTGCCGATATTCAACACCCTGTACTGCATAAGGTTTATTTAATACAGTAAAAAATAAACTACTGGTATTCCCATTATGTATAGCATGAAAATGTTGGGCAACAGGATTATTCATCCTTGCATTTCTCACATCCCCTAAGAGTTCCATAATTCTTCTTTTAACCATTCTTCTGGTTTGACCTATATACCATTTTATAGGCTGACAGTCACATCCAATGGCATAAACAACCCTACTACTACTCCAGTTGTAGGATCCTAAGGCTTTAAACGTTTTTCCATTAATCAAGCTACCTGAAATATTTTTAACTTTATCATACACCGTACATTTCCCACACCTGAAATTGCCTGTTGTATTTACATTTTCATCCGCCCTGCAGTTGACCCTAACATTAAGTAATTCCTTTAGATTATAAAATATACTATGTGAAAATATAACTCTGCCAATGAAGACATTGCCAACCTCATCATCCAACTGGATAATAGGCCAAAACCTATATAACAATGCTTTTAATGTTTCCAAATAAGGGGAAAATTTATTGATGAAAAATGCATCATCCTCAAACACTTTTTTGGAACCTTTATACCCATGACCTTTCCTGCGGCCCAATGTCCTTGAAGGGATAATCTCACTTTTGGCCCTCCCTTCAGCCTTTTTCAACACCTGCCTAGAGTACCCTCTGCTAGCTAACTTGGATTTAAGAGCAATGAACTCTTTATCCAATGTGGTCTTGTCATAAACATTACCCCCAATGCATTTAAATTCTCCAAAAGGAAGAGAATTAAGCAAATGTTCTGGATGCATGCTGTCTGCACTCAAAAATTATTAGCTGCTGTTTCCTTATAAAATGGTCTGAAAGACACCAATTTGTTTTTATCAACAAAGAACTCTAAATATAAGAATTGTATCTTTCCCCTGTGAATTTTATAAGACAATGTGATGCCATGCTGATTCTGGTTCAATTCCAACATAGACTGTTCAAAAAGGCTAGTTCCCCTCTACATACAAAAAACAAATCATCGATATATCGTTTGAAAACTAACACATTCTGTACAAAATATGTATTCCTGTAAATATAACTATCCTCAAAAAAATCACAAAAATAATAGCATATGACGGGGCATATGATGCCCTCATAACTGTACTTGATTTTTGTAAGAAATAAGAATTTTCAAACATAAAAATGTGTGTTAGTGCAAATTCTAGAAGCTGTAATAAGTAATTGGTTCTAGGACCCTCCCCCAATAACCTAGCTACAGCTTCCAGGCCCCAACAATGGGAGATGTTAGTATACAAAGACTTAACATCAACACTTGCCCAAAAATAATCTTTCCATTCCATGCCTCCCATAGCATCTGATAGCTCTTTACCATTTTTAATATGCGAGGGGATTCGATTTAGAAGTTCCTTTAATTGTGTATCCAGAAAAATCCCTATATTCTGGAGATACCCCCCCACCACTGACACTATGGGCCTACCAAGAGGATTCAACAAATCTTTATGTACTTTGGGGATAGCATAAAATCTAGCCAATTTGGGTTGTTTAATATGCAATTTTTTAACATCATACAAGGAAAAAAATCCTAGTCTTTCTCCCTTTTCCAGCAGATCTAACAATAGATCATTGTAAACATCCAAAACATTCAGATGTACCTGTTCATAGACACCATCTTCTTGTAATAAATTTTCCACCATGCAATTATATCCAAGTCTTGACATGATTACCCAATTACCCCCTTTGTCAGCCTGTGAAAAGACATAGTTCTTATTCAACATTTGTAACTGCTTCAATGCCTCCTGTTGATTTTTCTTTAAATTATGAGGTTTGTAACTATCAAAAAACTTTTTATATTCCACTTGCACCTGTTTACATAACACCTTTTCAAAATTTGGTATTGCTGAAAGTGTTCTGGGTGGGTTAAAAGAAATAACATAAGGGACCCTAGGAATGGTTAATTTCCCATAACCTGTTCTATATGAAAAATCACCTGTGACATCATCCCTGTTATTTTCAAATTCACACTCATCCATGAAAATGTCAACTAATTCATTCTCATGCAAAGATAAATCCAACAGTGGTTCTTCATCATCTGCACTACAACCCTCATTATTATGTTTTTTAGCAAAAAATGCTTTTAAATGTAGTTTGTGGTAAAAACGTCCCACCTCTGAACATATCAGTCAAAGTCGGAAAATATGTAGGTACAAATTTTACCCCTTCATTAAAAGACTGTACATGCTATTATCTATTTGTAAATCTGACAAATTAATCACATTAAACATTTCACCATGACTCACTGACGCTTCTTGACCCTCATTGTTTAAATTATTCGTAATATACCTGATATTTTCAAATTCATGCTCCACATTAAATACATCCGATACAAACTGACCATCATTAAGTCCAAAATGTCCAACTCTCAAATCTATATTCCCTTAATTTCTTCCTGTTCTGCCATCTCCGACTGTGCTTGCTTCTCGCCTGCTGAGGACTCACATGTTGGGTGGTATTCTGTTGAACTTGTTGGTCACCTCCCTCACTCAGCTCCTCAAACGAAACACTCTTTCTGCCATTGATGCTGGCACTTGCTTCAGTGGATGAGAATGATTCTCACGAACTCCGAGATCTTGCGGCCGTATTCTTTAAGGTGGATTTGCTTCTCCTAGGTTTCCTTTGCCATTGAAAAATGAGATTATTTTTATAATCTCAGTCATCTCTGTCCAGTTTACTGCACTTCCTTTCCAAAATCTCGGCTTCAGCTTTGCCCACCCTGGCATGAGTATCCTTCACTCTCTTATTAAATGGAGCTGTTGTCATCTCCACCTTAAGCTCATCTTGGAGCTCCAAAATTGAACCCCTTACATGATCGTGGAGTCGATTGTTTCATTTGACTAGCACCTTATGCCACCCTAAAGTGCATTGTAAGGAAATGTTTTTCCATTCTTCCAGCAAGTCAGCCTCAGCTACCGAAAATTCAGAAGCTGGAAGCTTGTCCACCCTTAAACCCCGAGGGTTTAAATTTTAAGCTGATATATTTCTCCAACAGATGAGTGTCATAAAATAAAGGCACTTCTTTAATGAGTAAACGTTCCAGTCTCTCACACCTCATTGTCAGTTGATCACCCAGTTCAACGCAGGACCAAGGGTCAGATGTAGCAAATTTTTCATCCCCTTCTCTCCACATCTCAGTGCAGGAAAGAAATTAAGATGCTAAGTTAGACACTAAATTAGAGTTAGGTACGTCTCCACCATCTGAAACTCCAGCGACCGATATGTTGCAAAAACACTCCACCACCAAAACAGCTTACAAAATGTACAAAAAACACGCAAGAGACTGGAGAAGCAGTCACCATCCAGATTTACTATGCTCCTAGTACTTCAGCATCAAGCTTTCCAGGGAATAATTTCTCATAAGCATGATACAGATTAAATACATTTCACTAAACCAATTAGTCAATTACTCAATCAATTATACAATAATTAATTGCTCAGTGAGTCATAGTGATTTAAAATGCATAAGCATCAAATAATGACACTAATATATATTTAAACAGTATCTAATGAAACTACATAATATTTTCCAACACTGATACAAAAACATTCATAATTCATTTCTTAAAATTATACATAATGCATAATCTTATACATGTAAATCCAACTCCATATTAAGACCGTTGGGCCATAGGGTTCCAAAATTAATGATATACCTACTTTCCATTCTCAAGAGAATACGCCCATATTCAACACCCTGTACTGCATAAGGTTTATGTAATACAGTAAAAAATAAACTACTGGTATTCCCATTATGTATAGCGTGAAAATGTTGGGCAACAGGATTATTCATCCTTGCATTTCACATCCCCTAAGAGTTCCATAATTCTTCTTTTAACCATTCTTCTGGTTTGACCTATATACCATTTTATAGGCTAACAGTCACATCCAATGGCATAAACAACCCCGCTGCTACTACAGTTGTAGGAACCTAAGGCTTTAAACTTTTCAGCCTATAAAATGATATATATAAAATGGTATATAGGTCAACCAGAAGAATGGTTAAAACAAGAATTATGGAACACTTAGGGGATGTGAGAAATGCAAGGTTGAATAATCCTGTTGCCAACATTTTCACGCCATACATAATGGGAATACCAGTAGTTTATTTTTTACTGTATTAAATAAACCTTATGCAGTACAGGGTGTTGAATATCGGCGCATTCTCTTGAGAATGGAAAGTAGGTATATCATTAATTTTGGAACCCTATGGCCCAACGGTCTTAATATGGATTTGGATTTACATGTATAAGATTATGCATTATGTATAATTTTAAGAAATGTATTATGAATGTTTTTGTATCAATGCTGGAAAATATGTAGTTTCATTAGATACTGTTAAAGCATATATTAGCTAGTGTCATTGTTTGAGGCTTATGCATTTTAAATCACTATGACTCACTGAACAATTAATTATTGTATAACTGATTGACTGATTGGTTTAATTGGTTTAGGAAAAATACATATCATGAAAGTTTTACATAATTTAGATAAAGTCAGTAAAAATGCTATTACCCATGTGAAAACTGGAAATTGCTGCCATTTGAAGTTTAACTTACAGAAACTAGCTCCTTCTTCAAAAAGAGTTGTCATAGCTAGCTATAGGCCTCCAATTTTGACTCAAGATGTCCACTCCACCTATCAGGACCTCTTCAAATCTATCAAGATTCAACCATTTACCCTGATCCTGGGTGACTTTAACTATCCAACCATAGATTGGAAGAAATACTCATGCCAAAACACAAATGCCCAGAGATTCCTTGACTTCGTCAATGCAAATCCCTTGGACCAGTTAGCTGCCACCACCACAAAAGGTGAAGAATATCTTGGACTGTGTATTAACCAACATGAATAACTACTGCAGCATCTCTACAGTGTCATCATCAAGATCCGACCACAAGGCGGTCACTTTCGAAGTCACCATCTCCCCGGACCCCCCCCCCCCCCAAGCTAGGGTCAAACAAAAAAACTTCTCCAAAACTGATTACAACCTCCTGAGGGAAGGTATAAACAGCTTCACAGACCCCCCCCCTTTATAGGAACTGGCACATATGTCCAAACCTACACCAGCGTACTATATGAGCATTTACATAGCTGCATGGAATCAGGAATACCAGACAGGACAAAATCATCCTCCTCAAGAAGAGTAAACCTGTATGGTGGACAGCTACAATAAATAAACTCTATAATAAAAGGAAAAAATGCTGTCCAGGACCAAGAAGGAGCAGGTGCCTAATTGGAAACAATCTCTCCTTAGCCTTAACAAGCAAATAAGAGCACTAGTGAAATCCTCCAAAGCAAACTTCGAGTCCAAACTGGCCACTGGTGGTCAAGGACACCATACACACAAACACTGTAGATATAGTCAACCTGCTGGCAGACAGGTTCAGTGAAAACTTCACTCCTCTGTCCCCTGTCAGAAAACAGGACATCCCCAGTACCTGCCCCCCTTCCCTTATCTCTAGGAAGCAAGTCATCACTGCCCTCTCTAAGGCAAAAAATACAGCCTCCATGGGACCTGATAGCATCCCAGGTTGCATCCTACATGAACTCAGGAAGGAGCTTGTAGCACCATTAGACACCCTATTCAACCAAAGCCTGAGTACCGGCTTCATCCCAGCTGAGTGGAGGACAGCTACTGTCATCCCTTTACACAAAGGTGGAACATCCACCGATCCAGGAAATTAGAGACCCATCAGCCTAACTAGCCTGACCTGCAAGGCTACTGAGCGGATTATCATGGACCTCATTCACAAGGACATTGGCAACCTCCAGACTCTTGATCCCACACAGTTTGGTTTTGTCAAGGGGTGGTCATGCCTGTTAAATCGGGTCAACTTCTTTGAGTCAGTCACCAAGGCCATAGACAAAGGGAAGACGGTGCACACTGCCTACCTTGACCTGGCCAAAGCCTTCGACACTATTCCCCACTCATATATAGTAGGTAGACTCTCTCAATTGGGCATCAATCCATATGTTACCAGATGGACAGCAAACTGGCTCACTGACAGAACCCACCTAGTCAAAATAGGGGAAGCCACCTCAAGTAGTAGACCCGTAACAAGCAGTGTACCCCAGGGATCGGTCTTGGGGCCTCTGCTGTTTGGGATATACTTCTCGGAGGTGCAGGCCAAATCTAGTGGGCTATGGCTGACCAGGTTTGCAGATGACTTCAAACTGGGTGCTGTCATCAATTAACCTACTGATGTGAACATCCTCCAAAGATGGTCTCACCGAAACAAATAACTGGTGCCAGAAACATGGGCTTAAACTGAATACCAAAATATGCATCATCATCCGTTTTGGGGAGAGTGACATCCCCACAAATGATCATATTGATAAGGTCCTAAGCACGCAATCAGTCGTAAGGGACGTGGGCACCCAGGTTGAGAGCAAACTGACTTTTGACCGTCATATTGCCTCCGTTGTACGGAAAGCTTTCTACATGGCCCACCTCATTAGAAAGAGTATCTCATCCAGGGACAAGTTGATCATAACATCCCTGTATTCTTCCCTTATATGACCCATTATTGAGTACAATGACCCCTTTTGGCATGTACCTCACAAAGCACATGCAGCAGCTGGAGGGACCACAGAGGTTCCTCACCTGGAGAATCCAGGGCCTCAAACAACTACCCTACACAGACAGGCTAAAAGCCTTGTCCCTCTATTCAGTCTCCTACAGACTTCTCAGACGTGACCTCTGTCTGGCATACAAAGCAATCTCAGACCCTGCCCTGACAGGACTGCTGCATATTTGCAAGTGAAGCTCCACTTGAGTAACCAGCACGCACGACCTCAACCTGGTCTGTGACATCAACATGACTTGTTGGCAGGACAGATTTGTGTCCAAGAGACTCCCCCTTTTGTGAAACAGACTCCCTCTCCACTTGAAGCACAGTACCTCATTAAACAACTGGATGGGAAACAGAAGAGACACCCCTGGGATTCCACCTGTGTCCCTGTTGGACAATGGCATAGGGTGTTGACTTGTTGGAACATGGGCTAAATTCTTGGCTAGACTTGCAATGGCCTCAGGGCCAATAGCCTAGTAACTGCCTATGATCCTATGAAAAACTGGAGAATCACAGAGAATGGGTCAGAAAAAGGGTCATTTTTTTTTTAATTTAAAGCCCAAAGGGAGAATCTTTTCCATTTGATTTTGTATACGTTTCTGGTAGATACTTTTGGAAAAAACCAAAACAATGTCACATACAGGGGAAGAAAGCCTGGGCTGTCTAACTATTACTGGAAGTGGAGAAACCATACAGTTAGTTTGAAGGCTCGTATGTTGGGATGATGGATCCCTAATGCATGAGAATGAAGATCCAGAGATGGCACCAATATCAATAAAGGATAACTGAGATGAGCCCACAGGAAGGGGAATCATACTTGCCGAGGCCAGAAAGGGGCGATGAGGATTACTGAGCTCTTCAGCTGACTTGTTTTCTGCAAACATTTGGGGATCAAGGGAAGAGGAAGGTAAGCATAAAGCAGACCCAAGTGCCAAGCATGAACTAGATCATCTCTTGGCGACTCCCCCGATAGGGGATAAGAGTGAAGTACCCACTGCACTTGTTGTTAATGGGAGTGGCTAATAGGTTACAGCACGGTCGGCCCCAAAGCCAGATCATAATCTCCACCACATACTGACTGAGAGACCACTCATGAGGCATTAAAATGGATATGGTTAGTTTGTTTGCTAGCACGTTGGCTTTCCCCAGAATGTGAGTTGCAATTAGAAAGCGGTCTGATGAGATCACCCATTCCCATACTAGCATGGCCTCTTTGCAAAAGGGATAAGATAGAGTTCCTTCTTGCTTGTTGATGTACCAAACTACAGATATGTTGATGTTGTCAGTCTGAACTGCAATAGTCCCTAAGGAGAGAGCATCTTGAAATGCCTGCAGTGCTATTAGGACTGCTCTCATCTCCAGAACAATGATATGTAACTTGGTCTCTTAGGGGGACTACATGCCTTATACCCTTTTTTCCTACAAAATAACCCCCATCCCAGATGAGAAGCATCTGTGGTCACTGTGGCCATCGAGACTGGCAGAACAAAAGGGCTGCCTAGATGAAGATCATCCAGTTGTATCCACCAGTAGCTGTGCTGTTTGCAAACGTGGGTGAGCTTGACTGGAAAGGACAGGGGTTGATACAGAATGGACCACTGTACAACTAGAGTCCATTGGAGAACCCACATAAAGAAATGTGCCAAAGGAAGTAGTACTATGGCTGCTGCCATAGAACCTAGTGCTTAAAGTACTGACCTTGCCAAAGGAGATGGATGGGCAAGAAGATGATGAACTTGGCTTTTGATACTGGAAGTGTAATGAGGAGGTTGAGATGCTATTTGTGTCATCGTATCTAGAACTGAACCAATGAACTCTAGGTTCTGGATCAGTGTTAGGTTAGACTTGGCATGAGTTACTGTTATTTCCAATGATATGCAAATCTGGAGCAAACTGTCCCTGGCATGTAGAAGGAGATGCTTGGAGAAGCCAGTCATCTAGATATGGAACCACCTGGAATCCCCTCAGTATCAAATAAGCTGACACTACTGCCATGCCTTTGGTAAACACTTTGGCGACTGTGGTGAGTCCAAAAGTTAGGGCTCTGAACTGGTAATGACTGGCAATCTCTTGGATTGCCTGTCTATTTTGATATAATAGTATGCATCCTGAAGATCTACACAGCACATCCAATCATCCTTCGGAAGACACTGACCATTCAGAACTTTGATTTTTTAATGTAGAGATTGAAATTGCTTAGATCCAAAAGGTGTGAGGTTCCCCATTTTCTTTGGCACCAAAAAGAAGTGTGAAGAAGTTCTGAATCTTATTTGGTCAGATGAGACCTTTTAGATGACTCTTTTGTCTAGCAGCTTTTGCATTTTTTGTGCTGCTGCCTTCCTTTGACTGAGTGGAACATTGGGAAGTTTCTTCCTTTTACAAGATGGAAAAAAGAAAAATAGTGTGTAATAATCCCTGGATATTATTCTTACCACCCATGTATATTGTGTTATGCTTGCCCAGGCATCTGGGTGCAAGGATAACTGGCCCCGACTGCCTCCAGAGTTGGACAGTTGGGCAGCACTTCAGGAGCGATGAAAGGGCCTATCTGAAAAAAAATCTCTGAAGCCCTGGTTCTGCAGACCTCCTCTGCCTCTAGGGTGACGTCTACCATTGAAATTTCCTCCTATGCCTTTGGAGGAATTGTCATTGCATGGGTTTTGGAAAGGTCCCCGAGATTTTTGGAACCACATCTTCTTAATGCCTACCTAATTCCTGGAAAAGGTTCGTTGAGGCATATAAAACATGATTCCCACGGCAGACAGAGTTTTTCCATCTTATTCGCTGCAGGTAAGCCTCTATTTTACTGATGGCCCAAACAAAAAAGTGCCATTGAATGGGGCACTGATAAAAAACATCTTAAAATGGTCTGTAAAGTCACAAAGCCGCATCCAGGCATATCTCCTTATGGCAATGCTTAAACCAGTTGCTCATGAGGTTCCTTCAGCTGTGTAAGAGATCAACCCCATCAAAAGCATTTGATATGGATAATAGAGTGGTCAGATGCAAGGATGTTCATTTGACGTCCTCAGCAGACAGGACTCGGGGAGTATTTGAAAGCTCTTTGGTCAAATCTCTCTGAAGCCTAGTAAAGTGTACCAGCTAATTTAGTGACCTCGGGGCAGAGGTTGCTGAGGCAAAGACTCGCTTTCCAAATCTGTCCAACGCTCTGGTCTCCCTGTTTGGCAGCTGCACAGTGGACCTCTGTTCCGCTTGGTGGCTGCCTCCACAATCATAGCATCAACTGGGACTCCTTTTCTCCAGGGTGGTCTATTTGTTGCCAGGGCTAAAAATGTTAGGTCTTTTGGGAATGGGTTTGATGGTACCCGCTACCCTCCAAGCCCGACGTCAACCAAATCAATAGGAGAAGTAACCCAAGATGTAGACAGGCCACAACCACAAGTCTTCAAAAATACATATTATTCTGATGAGGAGTTTTGGGAAGACTAGCCACCTTTCTGTCTTGAGATTTTTAAAAAATCTCCAAAGGAGATATCATCCAGTGGTGATCTCCTTCATCAAAATCAGTATCCTCTGTGAGAAACTCCATTGGGGAGTCAATGTGCCTCCCTTTGCACATTCTGTTCTGATGCACCTCCTCCATGGGGTGTTTAGGCAAGGTGTCAGAAGAGATGGGAAGTTCCTCTGATGGAACTGGTTGGGCACTTATAGGAACTGGCTGTCCATATGGAATAGGTCTGACTGACTTAGAGCTCAGAACCGATGAGAGAAAATGGGTAGGATCCGAAACATGAGGGGGTGGTTCTCTTTGGAGACAAAAAGCCCTTTCCACCACCTTGAAAGCCGACGGACCCAGAGAGGCTTTGACCCACCTTCGTAGAGAGGAAGCTCCTGAAGAAAGTATGTCTAGACCTTCCTCAGATCCATGCCACGGGGGTGGAACCAGATTTGCAATTTCCAGGGCTGAGGCTGCAAGAGGAATGGACAGATCTGACAAAATTGTAGCCAAACATATACCCTTGGATCCAATACCTACACTTTGACTAGGAGACTCACTCTGATCTAAGGGTATCGGAGCAGAACTAGTCAAGGATATAGTTGGAGTGTTGAAAGATGCTTTCTTCAGATCTGACAAAAAACCTCTTGGGGATTTCTGTGGCTTCATCTCAGTGGTGTGAAGGTCCCTAATTTACTGATTTTAACAGGTTTTCACTTCTACTCAGCATTTAAACTGCATTTATCTCACTTGGAAGGGCTTTGTATGCTGCTGCAACTTATTTGTGGGACTTTGGTTTTAACAGCAAAGTGTCTTCCCTTCCAGACTGCTTCTACCTTCTTTACAGATACTGCTCCAACTCCTGGAATGAGCCTGTGCTCCACTGCATAGCCAGTTTAAACTAACATATTAAAAGCAAAGTGTCTTCCCTTCCAGACTGCTTCTACCTTCTTTACATATACTGCTCCAACTCCTGGAATAATGCCTGTGCTCTACTGCACAGCCAGTTTAAACTAATGTTTTAAGAGCAAAGTGTCTTCCCTTCCCGACTGCTTCTACCTTCTTTACATATACTGCTCCAACTCCTGGAATAAAGCCTGTGCTCTACTGCACAGCCAGTTTAAACTAACGTTTTAGTGTCTTTCCTTCCAGACTGCTTCTACCTTCTTTACAAACACTGCTCCACATCCTGGAATAATGCCTGTGTGCTACTACACAGCCAGTTTAAACTTAAGTATGTTCCAAGCTCATACCACAAGTTAGTCTTACTTTGTCTACTGTACAGGATACCTGCATACCACTGAGACCCCCCAACACTCACCTGTTTAAAAACCTTGCCTCTTTGTCTCTCTCTGCCATCTATAAGTTAGTCACTACCCTAGTGCCAGCTCTCTTATTTAGCTATACTCTCTTGTTTTCTGTTTGTAGTTTCCTTTTAACTGTTTTTATCCTACTGTGAATACCTGTGTATACCTCGCTATAACATCTCTTCCCTCTCTGTGTACACCTCCCCACCTCTTCTACTTATCTGCTGATTCTCACTGTGTGCTACTTACTGTTTCCCTCCTTTCCTGCTGATTGTTTTTTGTGGTGACTCCTGGCTCAGAATACTCTTATACTTTCCTGTCTATCCCACTCTACATATACTTCATTTCCCTGCATCCTACTCTCTCACCCATAATCCTCTGGGGCATTTAAAACTCTTACTGTTTATGTGCCATCTTTTCCTCTTCCTACTAGTCTGTGGCTTCATCTCAGAGGTGTGTAGGTAAGGTTACCATACGTCAGGTAAGGTTACCATACGTCCGGGTTTCCCCGGACACGTCCTCTTTTTTGGACTCCTGTCCGGGCGGTTTTTGAAAATTCTGCGATTTGTCCGAGGTTTAAAACCCAGACAAATCGCAGTATTTTCAAAAAGCAGACATCCCTATTTCGGGGTTTTTTTCTCCGCTTTGTTTTTTTTTTTTTTTGATTAGCTCATATACAAGTCAATCAAAAAACGGAGCTCTGTTCAATGCGGAACTGCCTGATGTTCCGCACTGAACAGAAGAGGGTCTGCTGTGCGCGTTTTTGATTGGCTCGTATACCGGCGTGCGGGCCAATCAAAAATCTGACTTTTTTTTTGTTTTTGCTCTTCAACCTAAGAGAGGACGAAATAATATGTGCTAGCAGCACATATTTTTTCGTCCTCTTTTACATACAAGGAATTATGGTAACCGTATGTGTAGGTCCCTAATTTACTGAATTTTAACCGCTTTTCACTTGTACTCAGTAATTAAACTACATTTACCTCACTTGGAAGGGCTTTGTATGCTGATGCAACTTATTTGTGGGACTTTGGTAAGCACCTTAACAACTATTTGCTAAGTCATGGCTTGGCTGAGTTATTGTTGTCTCATGCCACATAAGTGAAAGGCTGTACATAATTTGAAATAGATTACTTTACCTACCTTTGGACATAGTATTTCTCCTCAAGTAGCAAGTGCTCTATTATACACTGTTAGCTTATTTCTGTAGATTTCTTTGTATCTCTTTAGCAGTGTTAACTAATGACAGTGGGTTTGTAGAATCTAATTACTGGGTATTTAGCTTACACAGCCACTGCTTTATGGCATGACCTCAGTGTCAAATACTTTAGATGCAGCCTTGTCGACGTGAAAGTTAGCTCATTGTTTTTTATTTAATTCTAGGTTCAGTCACCATGAGACTGCCAATTGTTATAACTGCTTAACCTGGTTTGTACAATTCAAGAGTTATTCCAGATGCAATGAATGTTAAAATATAGAACTTCTGCTTAGCTATATTCTCATATCTCAATTACTTGAATTACTTCAACTACAAAATGGCACAAGTTTACTACTAGAACTACAGTAGACATTTTTATTGTCATAGTTGTTTTACCACTAAGACATCATGGTTAATAGCTTACCACTATGTGAAAGTGTTATAGTGGAAGTAAGACATTTAACTTTTGTCTCACATTTTTACTGCTCTAATCTGTAAAGTTAATAACATATATATGTTTTTATTTATGTATTTTCTCATATTTTATCTTAACTAACTCCTCTCTAGCTGTTATCAGTAGTTAATTATAGTACCTCTGTTATTCTTGTTTTCCCCTAGCTTTTATACTCAACACTCTCTCTCCCTTCTTTTTTCCCCTAGGTTTCAAGAGCAAAGTGTCTTCCCTTCCAGACTGCTTCTACCTTCTTTACAGATACTACTCCAACTCCTGGAATAACGCCATTACTCTACTGCATAGCCAGTTTAAACTTAAGTATGTTCCAAGCTCATACCACAAATTAGTCTTACTTTGTCTACTGTACAGGATACCTGCATACCACTGAGACCCTCCCTAACACTCACCTGTTTAAAAAACATGCCTCTTTGTCTCTCTCTCCCATCAATAAGTTAGTCACTACCCTAGTGCCAACTCTCTTAGTTAGCTATACTCTTGTTTTCCATTTGAGGTTTCCTTTTAACTGTTTTAGTTTTACTGTGGATACCTGTGTTTATCTTGCTATAACATCTCTTCCCTCTTTGTCTACACCTCCCCACCACTTCTACTTATCTGCTGATTTTCACTGTATGCTCCTTACTGTTTCCCTCCTGACCTACTGTTTGTTTTTTTTTGGGGTGACTGCCATTTTCCTGGCCCAACCCACTCCATTTGCCCTTGCTATGCCTGGGGTCACTCTGCTCGCCTATCCACCCCCACCCCATATTAGTTCCTTTATACTCCTCTCCACTGCACAATCTCCTCCTCCACTTCCCACCCCTTCCTGTTTTTTGCCACATCCCAGTCCTGCATACCTCCCTCCTCTCCTTCTGCAAACCCTTGAACCAACCACTCCTTTCTGCATACTGACTCCCCCTACTGGTTAACTATCCCTAACGTTCTGACAACCTTTCTTCTAGGCCCTACTTTTACCTCCCTCTTAACAACTGACCCTCCTTACTGACATGTCTTTTTCAAGCCAATCCTTTCTTCTACTGCCTCCCCTTCTCCTCCTATACAATCTGTCATACATCTCATATAACTCTCACCTAATTCCAACTTACTTTCATCCTGCAAATACTAATACCAATGTCTTCACACATCCTCTGCAATGTTTCCCTATCTGCTCAGCTACCTTTCCTCTAAATACTATCCTCCTCAGAATTAAAATACCCCCTTTCCCCTACCACCTCTTTAGAAAATAAAATAAAGCACCTACTATACAAACAACATGTCCTCCCTAAGTCTCTACTATTATCAGGTGACATTCACCCAAACCCTGGCCCAACCCCCCCCCCAAGTCAATAAACCTAAGACCCTTAACCAACCCTACACTACTCCTCCAAAAAAGCAAGTATCTTTTTACTTCATGAATCTTAGAAGCATCCTAAACAAAATTAGTGAATTCCATGCCTGGATGGCTAACTGCACCCCTAATATAGTTGCCTGAGTGAAACCACAAAACCATGACAGCAATATCCTCCCCCTGGATATAATATTCTTAGACTAGATGGACAAAAGAAAAAAGGGGATGGAGTGGCCACTGTATATTCAAACCATCTTGCTCCTTCAAATATAAACCAACCCTCTCCCTCCTTCTCACCTGCTGAACTTCTGATAGCTAACATTAAATTTAACAATTACACCACTATCACAGTCATAGCTATCTATATTACCCCTGGAGATAAGATTCCCCTTCTTGAAAACATTCTCTCTTACCTTTCTCAAAACATCCACAATGAAACTATTCTTCTTGGGGATGTTACTATTAACTGGCTAACTCTTCAGTCCTCAAGCACTACTTCATGCATCAACTTACATGGCTTTGTACAACTTATCTCAACCCCCATCCATGCAAACAGATCACTTACCCCAGCTCTCTCACTGATTGGATTTTAGTCACAGATCCCCACAAATACCATAACCCTGAGACCCTACCCGACTCCTAAGTGATCACTCACCTGTGAAAGTTCTTATATACACTCCTCATTTCACTAGGCCTCACATATACATACCCTGTTGCAAACTATCCACCTTCTGTCCTGAGACTTTTAATGCCCTCCTCTCTCCAGGATAAATTGGACACATCTAATGTATCACCCCCTTGATGAAGCTGTCCACTCTTTCAACATTACTTTCCTTAACATCCTTAACTCTCTTGCTCCACCTCGTACTGTTCACATCAAATCTAATATATCCCCTTGGCTTACCAATGCCACCTGCACCCTAATGAAAACTAGAGACAGGGCATGGAAAAGGTGGGTAAAAACTAAGCTCCCTTCCCATTTGCAAAAATATAAAGAACTAAGAAATCAGGCAAAAAATGCATCCACAAAGACAAAAAGAACTTCTACTTTAACCCACCAAATGCCCAAAAAACTGATCCCAAGAAATTCTGGAACTCAATAAATCAGATCCTGTACCCTGGTGACCCTTCCTCTCCCAACCCCTACCCAAACAACTCACCAGAAGATACAGCTACCTCATTCAATTCCTATTTCATTGAATCCATACCTAAGTTGATAAATCCGTTCCCCTCTACTACCAACTCAACTTCTTCTTTCAGCTTTTTCCCGGTTAGGGGTCGCCACAGCGGATCACCTGTCCGCTCATGATTGGCAGTGGAGTTTTACAGTGTCGAGTTGCCAGCCCGGTGCCCAACCTCCAAGAGAAGGCACACACACACACCTAGGGCCAGTTTTAGAGTGTCCAATCCACCTGCAGCATGTCTTTGGGATGTGGGAGGAAACCAGAGCACCCGGAGGAAACCCATGCGACCACAGGGAGGACATGCAGACTCCACACAGAAGGCACCCCAGCCGAGGATCGAACCGGAGAACCTCTTGTTGTGAGGCGACAATGCTAACCACTGCACCACCGTGGCCGCTCTCTACTACCAACTCAGCTAACATTTCCAAATCTTCTCCTACTCTCAACTCCTCTACCACTTTCTCCCTTACAACTGTACCCACTAACTACATAAAATCCTTGCTCTCTAAATGTAAACCCTACTCTGCTTCTGCTGACAAGTTCCCTCCCTATTTCCTACAAATTACTGCTGAATCCCTTGCCCTCCCTGTATCAATCCTAATAAATCACTCCATCTCAGAATCTAAGGTTCCATCTATCTGGAAAAAAATTCTACACCATACCCATTCACAAAGGAGGTAACTCTACTGACATGACAAACTTCAGACCCATCGTGATCCTCTCACCACTCTCAAAAATACTGGAAAAATGCATACACAAGCAAATTATGAAATAGTTTCTACAGGAAAACTAGATCACACCTACACAGCATGGCTTTCGCCCTAAACATAGCACTACAACTGCCCTTATATCCTTCATTAATACTACTGCTCTAGCCAGAGACAATAATAAGTTGGTCTCCTGTCTGTTCCTCGACCTTTTAAAGCCTTCAATACAGTCTCTCACCCTCTTCTGCTGAGCAAACTGGCTAACCTAAACTTCTCTGCCTCTACTACTACATGGTTTCCCAGCTATCTCACTGACCATCTACAATCAGTGAGATAGCTCTCAGCTCTCTCCCCTCCTCTTCCTGTCAAAATGGGAGTCCCCTAAGGATCTATCCTTGGCCCATTATTATGTAATATATTCACTAATCTACTCTACACCTCCTGTCCACAGTCATCCCTTGTACAACACACAGATGACTCCACAATCACCACCATCGCAGATACTCCCTCTGACCTTATCTGTGTAACCCAAGCATGTTTTAACTCAGTTGAATCCTGGCTCTGTGACAACCAGCTAATTCTTAAACCTAAAAAGACAAAACTCTTACTATTTCTCCAAAAGAACTTCACCCACCTTAAATCTACATTTTCTGTACTGTCCCTCAATAATACCCCCATTAATGTTGAACCTAGTACAAAACTACTAGGAGTAATGATAGATGACCAGTTCAAGTTTGATCTATATGTAAACAACTGCATTAAAAAGACACAACAAAAACTTGGCCTTCTTTACTGAAACAAAAGGTTTCTAACTAACAAACCAAAAATAACCCTCTCTCATGCGTACCTCCTACCTAGTGGCTTCTATACAGCTGCCAAATTCTTACCAATCTTAACTGCACACTACTAACTAAACTAGAGTCTACCTACAACAAGGTTGCCAGATTTGCTGCTCACCCAACTTATAAATTGCATCATTGTCTTTCACTAAGATACCTAAACTGGCTGGAATTACCTCACCAGCTTCTACTCTCTCAACTACAAATAATTCACTCTATACTACACCTAAAATCCTTCTGCCCTAGCCTGTCTCCCCTCATCTCTCAATATTCCCCCACTAGGTCGGTATGTAGCTCTGACTTTAACCTACTACAAATATTCAAACCTAAGACTAAAATTGGCTGCAACCTCTACAGCTACAATCCTACCATATCATGGAACAAATTACCACTAGAAATCAGGTGCCTCAAACATCCAAATCAATTCAAAACTGTCATAGAGAGTAACTCCAAACTCACTAGTCCTGCCACTGCATGCATTCTCCCTGATCTAGCCCATTAATTCATATGTAAATCAGCAAAACTTCAAACCTTTTTAGTTCGTAAACCTTTTCAAAGTATCACTCTTCTCCATCTCTTATCTCCATTTCTAATGTCACACATCTCATGAAATAACTACATATACTATGAACTCGTTTCACTGTTTATTGAAAATGTTTGTATTGAATAATTTCTCTTATGTATGCTTATTATGTTTTTTCCAATATTATTTTTCTGATAAAATGTATTTCAATGTATGTATACATTGTAACCCGCTGACACTGTTAACGCTACAATTGTAAAACTTTCTCCTCAGGCCTCCGCTGAGAAAGGGCTACTTAGCTCAGTCGGACTAACTCAGTCAACAAATGTAAAATAAAATAAACAAATTTCAGATCCTGGGACTCTAAAACCACTGGATGGAAAGAAGGAGGAGAAAAAATAGTTTTTGAAGTGGTAGGCATAATCACAGATCCGACAGGTGAAGGAGGTGGTAAGACCCGCATCTGAATCTAAGCTCGGAGAAATTTTCACATCATCCTATCCACATCTGCTTCCAATAAGCTTCTGGAGAACCTACAGGAAGTAGTGCATGGGGACCCTGAATGCTTCTTTGGAGTCTGATGCAATTTAGAAGGCAGGGTGGGCAAAATTGGCTTAATAGCAAATTCTGGAGTTGTACTCCTATATGAGGTACCTTGCTTTGGATCCGAGGACCTAGGATCTGAGGGTGGTACTGTAGGACTTATGGTAATAACGGAAGCCGAAGCCTTAGGATTCGATGTCTTCAGATCAGATTGTCGACTCTTTGGAGTCAATAGTGTAAGAGCCAACATTTTTCTGCTTTTTAAATGAGACTCAGATAAAGACCTGGGGGTTTTGGAGGGGAGGATTTCCTTTGCTCCAGAGAAGCAGACTTGCTAGATTTGGAGGGGGTTTGAGCCCCTGAAGGTGTAGTAGGAAGAAGGCCCCTTAGAATAAGCTTGTTGTGTCTATCAGCTAAGGCTCTTGGATTAAAAGTGGAGGAGATCTTACAAGCAGTGTCCAAGTGCCAAGCCCCAAGACAGTATACACACACCTTGTGGACATCCGAATTCGGGATTTATGCCCACAAAACCTGTTGGTTTATCTGACATGTCCACAAGGAAGAACACAAGAATAAGCTACAAGAAAATATATATTTTTTAAATAGGTTAAAGAGAGGGAAAGGGGGATTTAACTGCCAATGACAGTAATCTTAAGAAATACCCTGTAGTGAAAAGGTAAGCAGATCTACCAACAATGGTAATGAAGACTTACTATTTAGAGGAGATAGTATGAAATTAGAGGTGGAAAGTCCTAACATCCAGTGAAAAGAACTAGGAGGGAGGATAGATAAACTAAAATAAAGTTAAAGTTAAATCCAAAAAAATTTTAAACTCACGAAAAACCATCTAATATCTGAGATTCTCGATGGTGTCAAATGGGATCTGAGGCTATGGGGATGGAATATGGCATTATGGGTAGAGGGAGGAGCTCGAGAGCTGGATCTGAAGTCTGGAATATGTGGGCGAGTCAGATCAAAGTGTTGGATCCAAAAGAATGAAACAGACAACATCAGACACATTATTCAAGCACTGACAGAAAAGGCAGAGAGAGGAAATGAAACCTAAAAGGAGTTTCTTATCTAAGCTCACCAACTGATGTCACCCAATTTGACAGAAGCAATATCCCAAGAGATCTTTCTTTGACTGTGGTACCAGAAAACTGAAAGTGTTCTGCCTGTAAGTGTGAAGGGCTGCCCTGGTCTGCCAGGTGATTGGCTCTTCACTCTTACAGACAGGCAGTGGGAGAAGTTTTGAGTTTTTGACAGACTACCTGAGGGAGGACAGCAGGGCACTACTATCCATATGCCAGTAAGGCAGTGTGTCTATTGAATATAAAATGTATATTCAGATTGGGAACAACCTGGATTAATGCTTAAAAAGTTCTGCATTTCATGAAATGAACATATCAGCAATTTATGCTACTTAACAAGAGTTGAGGTGAGATGGTTCTTTAAGAATAAAGAGACACCACCACCTTTAGTGCCTCCATCTAGGTGTATTCATTTACTCATGTAAAACTGACTAATAAACTCCTAAACTACAAAACCTAAACTACAAAACCCAGCTCAAACAATACCGTAACCAGTCCTAGTCATGCTCATGTTCATCAACAGGCTGACACCTCTAGTGAAAGCATAAAACTTCTTACTGCTTATCATTAAATTTTGACCCTCTTCTACCCGAGTCATTATACCCCTAACAACTTTCCCTCCCACACTTGAATTATTATATCCCTCTTCACCCCCTCTTAAACAACACTTCTCATCTTTCTCTTTTTCTAACTGCTGACATTCACCACTCTACCCTTCTCATGCACCCCCTGTATAACAAAGTAATAAACCTTCTAGATCAGTGGTTCCCAAACTTTTTCAGTTCTCGGCTCCCTTGTTGAATCGAGGTTTTCCCAAGGTGCCTCCCCCCCGTCAAATTTGAGCTAGTAAAGAACAGCAATGTCAGTGGTACGTTATCTGACTAGAACAGTCAGTAATCATTCAGCATTATAAATTCCACTTGGTTATTCAGCATGATAGTGACATGCCATTTCTATTCCCTGCCTTAACATACAAAGATCAGTGCTCAGGTGATTAGCTTTTTTTGCTTGTTTGTTTGTTTTGTTGTTTATTTTTTTTCACTGTGAGATTTGAGCAAAAAGCAAACAACTTTGAATTTAAAAGGCTGAGGTTGAAACTGGTCAGAATTAATCACCCTGGTAAACAAATTCAAATTAATAAATGAATTAATTTAAAGATAGCTATCAGAGCAAAAATCTAGATTTGCACCAAGACTTTGGGCACAACCACATTGCACTAAATGTCACAGAAAAACATCAATGCAATAATTATATTTTAACAAACATTGCTGCAAGAAAGGCAATCCCTATACGCCCCCATATATCCCTGCACCACCAACAACTCTAAATAAGCTAACCCTGAGGTGACTAACTTTCAAGGGTAAGAAAATATTCCCTTTAAAAGCAAGGTTAGAAGCTCACTCAAGATTATTATGGCATGACAGATTATTTTCCCAGTCAGCTATCTCCCAGTGTTTCCTGTTAGCTGGCTTACATTGATACGATCACCAGGAAGTCCTAGTTCACACAGCAAAGTGCAGTTCCACAGACTGCAATTGTTCAATGTGTCAAAGGCATTTTATTTGGCAAGTATCTTTCAAAAATTATTGTCACAATCATTCATGCAAAGAACACTGTTAGTCAATAGATCTCCACATTTCACTCTGTCAGACACTCAGTGGAACATTAATAGCTTGTATACACTTCTGGGAAGCAGAGTGACTTTATTAAACTTTTTTTAAACAGAAAATGCAGTTAAACAAGCCAAGAAAAGACTAAATGGATCAGGGATAGTAGCTTTCTATCTCTATTACTTTAAATACAGATATTTTCTATCCATCAGGCAGTCTAAGCAAGAAGCATTAACAACAGACTGGATGAAAGCAGAGCCCACATCTAATTCTAAGTCTTGGATTTTTAGTAAGGTTTTTTGCACTGTGCCAGTTGCTAATCTGCTCACCAACGTAGTCATGCCAAGGGACTACAAATTTTATTCATGATGTCACATCACAGATGATAACCTGTAAGATATTTGTTTTTGTAGCCAGCCTGAAGCTCTGAAATTAAGTACCTGCCGGTATCAGTGACCAAAGATAATACCATTCCCGATCACAACAGTACTGTACTCTCTCAGCTAACCCAGTTTCCTTGAAGCACAATACATTAAAAAAATAATAATCTCTTTTGAATAAACTCTCAGTGAAAAAGTAAGAAAACAGCACTCCATGCTGGCAGCATACAGACCACTTTTCCTGACTCTGCTAAAGCCCACATCCAGATTTCAGCCAATTACTGTTCACCTTTTATTTTACGAGCTGACCTAGTAGAGAACAACCAGATAACCCTCAGCACATCAATAGCCTGCAGATTAGGAAGATGACTGATTAATAGTAAATGAAAATTATGTGAAATTTTGAAGCATACCGAAAGAGTTGTAACCCTCCCGCCGCATGACAGAACATCTGGTGCAAGTTTTATGTGCATTACTCATTGGTGGTCAGTTATCAGCCCCATGAACATTTGAAATAAAACTGTTTTATATCCCTTTTCAAAAACATATGAATACTATGCAGTACAAAGTTACATACAGTAGTCCAGTAAAAATGCAACTCTTACTGTAATTCTGGAGTACAATGTATGCTTGAAACATACATTTTCTACAACATCAAAAGAAGTGGAATTGTCTGAAACATGTGTATTAACAATAACCAAATCCTCGTGTCACGCCAAACTAGTCGGAATTCATATAACCGGGAAAACGCTCGGCCCAGAAGTACCCGCGTGTGAAAGAGTCTTGCTGCGGGTTTCAAGTAATGTATAAAGTTAAACTGAACAAACAAAAGCAGTGATAATTTAGCCTTCAGTAGGTATTAGCTCCTTCCAAAGGGGTAGTTAAATTAAAGAAATAAAGTTAACAGTAAATAAACAGCAGCTGTGAAAGAGGCAATCTATATGCCTGATCTAGGCAAAAGAAAGCAGTTATTGAAGGGTGGCCTGGGATTCAGCAAGTCATAACAGTGCACAACACTTTAGTATGGACTCATAACAAAAACTGAAGGTGATGAACTGAAAGTTTGTAATGAAAATTAACTTTTTATATTGCATTTAATACAATTACTAGACTATGACAAGCAAGGAGTCATAGATTTCTTTTAAAAAACTTTTTGATTTTAAAAATGTAAAAACAATTCAAGTAATTTATGACAAAACAAATAATTAATGACAAAAGTCCATAACGAGATTTTTTATATATGGAAAATGCATCTAATACATAACATAGGTTCATAGGTTCATACTAGGCTATCTGCCCGAGGGCATTTACAAGCCTAGCCCATCGTTTTGTGGCTTACGCCACCCCTTTAGTATGGGGAACTATACCCATTATTTTGCTGTGCCTCTGTCGAGCAGTGACACTGAGGTAATCCCTGGGGTATATCTGCGATCTCCCATCCATTGGTCAAGATTTCTCTTGAACAAGGCCAGTGAGGTGCTCTGCCTCACATGTACCGGGATTTTGTTCCACAGCATAGGGAGTCTTTGGGTGATGAATCTATCCCTCCAGCACGTCCTATTAATAGCCGTGTCGAGGTTTAAGTCTCCCGCCCTTGTGGCTCTGATGGATCTAGATTTTTTGAGGTGAAGCATATTCATCAAATCTGGGTTTGACATGGCCTTGTATGTTAGGCAAAGGTCACCTCTGAGCAAGCGGTAAGCTACTGAATAGAGCTGGAGTTCTTTCAGTCGGGCAGCATAGGACAGATTTTTGAGACCCTTTATCCTTTTGGTGAGGAACTTTTGTGGCTTCTCCAGCTGCTGCAAGTGTCGGGTCAGATACATCCCGAATGGGGCATTGTACTCAATCATTGGTCTGATGAGTGATGAGTAAAGGGAGACTATGACCTCCCTTGATCTAGATGAGAATCCCTTCATGATAAGGTGGGCAATGTAGAAGGTCTTCCTAACCACTTTAGCTACATGGGTGTCGAATGACAGACTACTATCAACCTTCTATTGTATTCTATTCTATCAACCAACTACTATCAACTACAATCAACATACTCTTGTTATTCTAGCAGCTTTCGAAGTTTATAAGCACAATATTTAAAATCTGTCCATATTTATGAGCCTTTTTACTCCCATTACGTCAGGCTTTGTCCATATTTCGTGGACCAAGAGGTTGAGAGGTACGATGGGCACTGCTGATATAAGTGATGTGAAGAAGTTACCCTGTCCAGGTTATCTTTTTTTTTTTTTTTTAAAGTAATGGGCAGCACCGCTAATAAGGCTGCTACCTGTTCAGAAACCCATTGCGGGACATTTTTTTTACAGAAATGGGTGCTTACACAGGACATAAGTGTTCACTTTAATGCCAAAGATATGATTCGCTGTTGTAGAGTTTTAGTTGTCTCTGCTATTTCATGTCATGTTTGTTTCATTTGCAGAATCATACTTTTATGTAACATTCATAGGAAAGTTAGAAAATACTTATTTGAAAATGCGGGATTTTTGCCATTTTCATGATTATTTCACATAACACAAATGCCTATCTCGGGTCCCTCCTGTGAAAACTGGGGAAAGGCATGCGATAATCCTAGGATGATAGCAAAAGTCATGTCATTGGTCTGTATACTTGGTCACATATTTTCTTAAACACCCTCACTAGCTGGGATACTCCAGACTTTACTGTCAGCAGTAACGTTAACTATATTATCTAAACCATTAATTGTTTTCTAGTAAGTTATTTAGTTTTTAAAGGATATGTATTGATGAGTGACATTTTTTGAAGTACATTGTTAACCTTTAGTGCAACCACAAAATAAACCACAAACTAATAAGCTTAGTAACTAAGCTTATTAGTTTGTGGTTTATTTTGCGGCTAAGCTTATTAGTTCGCTGCTCCCCTGTGAAGAAGCTGTGGCGCACACTTTGGGAACCCCTGTAGATTCTAGATAAACCAATTTAGAACAGGCAGCCTAAACAGAAATAAATCCTACACATGCTCTCTCATTCATATGCTATTATCACTATCCCCCTATACAATACTAATATCTCCCCTACATAACTGTATAACTTGCTTCATTATATTTCTTGAACTCTTTATAAACCTATATAATACTAAAACCTCCTTTCCTGCATAATTTTATAACTTAATTCATTACATACCTTGAAATCCTTGCAAACCTTTCTTTAATGAAATGTAAGAACACTAAACTTCTTTACAACCATGTTTTCCCTTCTACAGTCTCCATAAATTTACTTCCAACAAAATGTTAGCGCTACAAGAATTGTACAGACTTACAGTTGCTGACAGAAATATTTCACTGTATATACCTATCTTGTAATTACATCTGGGTTTTTTTCCCCCAAGAAATGCAGCTTTTTTCTGAGAACTGTCTGAAATTCACTTGTTAATTATAAATGTACTATGATGGAACTTTTCTACCCCGGCCTCTGCTGAAAATGGACTCTGCACAGTAACACTTTCCCGGTCAACAAAGGCAAATAAGTTAATTAATGTGGTGGGGCTGAAACTGTGACCTGCACTGGTGGAGTTCTCTTGCTGGTCTTGAACCAGGTCTCCATGATGATTCATATACTGATGTTTTCCAAAGTAAGGAGTGCATGTAGGTAGTGGAATTTCTTGATAAGGCTCCTAGCTTTGTGCAGCAATAACTTAATATTATCTGGATACAATTTAGTTATGCTGGACGCTTTAGAAGACTGACATAGTGTCTAAAAAGGCACTATGGGAGTGGACAAAGATTTTGCCAATATATGAAATCCTTGGGGTGAGAGATGCAGGCCATCCTTGGTAAAACAGTTTGGTTAATATTTCTTCCCAGGCTGATATATACTGGATTCTCTTTGAATGACACCAGAAGCTAATCCAATTGTTGGAATCAAGAACCTTTTCTTCATACAATGGCATTATTCTTGTTGATGGTAGAACACTGCTCAAAGACAGATATGTACCAGCCAGAGACACATATTCTGACAGTTCTATCACGTCTCTCTTCATAAAGTCCAGGGAGGTATGTTTCAAGTCATTTACACCCACATGTACTATGATTATGTTGTATACGTATGCTTGTGGTACAAAAACTTGATTGTTTGTGTGATGTGGCGAATCCTGGGGCCTTACAGGCAAATGACGGTGACCCTCTCTTTGCATAGCATGGTGAGTGGTGCATCAGTGTGTATCACTATGGAGTTAACTATGGTTAAGATACTAGATTGTGTGGTGGTTTGCCTTTTGGCTTTGGAGGTGAGTCACTAGGACTCCTAGATGTATGTTTCATGGTAGGTGCTGTCTGTGCTGTGAGATTGTGAGGCTGCTGAGGAGTACCTGGGTTACATTTACAGGTCTTTGTGTTACAGGAAGGTTACTTTTAAGAGGCTCACCACATGTAGTCTATATGTTTGTCCTGAGCTGTGTGTGTGTGTGTGTGTGTGTGTGTGTGTGTGTGTGTGTGGTATGGTGTTGTCGGGTACTGATAACCTGCCCATTTTGGTTGGGGCTTTGTTACAAAGTTTTGTCACCAGTAACACTGTTTAACTATATCTCTCACACACTGTGTCTGCATGTTCAGATAGTAAGTGGTTGTCTGTAAACAAGAGTCTCATGATGCCCATTTAAATTAGGCTGACTACAGATATGGCTGAAAAGAGTAAATCCATGGTTCCAGTTGCTTAATGACAGGGCTGAAGTGACAGTTGCACCTACAGGTTAAGAAAATTAAGACTTAAAATGCCTCCAACATGCTTGATTCTACTAAGCGGACCAGCAGCATGCAGTGGAGTTCCATAAGCAAATGCAGCCAACTCTCTGTTAAACAGATACTGCTAAGCTTTCTAACCAGAAGTGATCTGTGGACGTTAGGTATTATAGGGAAAATACAGCTTAAGATACCTACCTCTATACAATGTACCATTTAACGCAAATGCGAGATTAGAAAAGCAGCAAGTGGGCATTTTAAAACAATACAGAAAAACTGAAAAAGCAAGAAATATTCAAAGAAGTCCACCGGCCAATAGCAAAACGACCCACTTTGAGGTTCTTCAGCAATCAGAGGCCTAGAAATTACTAGGTTCTTTCCTTACTCTCTCTAGAGTTAAACCAAAGCAATTCTTAGTTACATATCAGGAAGATTAGCAAAACCTGCACAGCTATTACAGTAAAACTCACTAAGAACACTAAATGTACTTACCCAGGTATTGCACGGCTGGTATTTTAGTAAAATCTGATGGAACATTACCACAAGCATTAGCCTTACATCCAAGTATGTAGAAGCTTAAAGCAAATGAGCTTACGGCTCCACAAATGGAGGCAATTTAAAACAACACAGAAAAGCTGAAAATATTCAAATAAGCCTACTGTCCAATTTTCTTTCTTACCCTATCCTCCCACTGTTGGCTTTCCATTATCCTATGTCAATATTTAGTGTCTTCTTAATAACCATGGTGCTGAACCACTGGTTTATGCATCGTACTACACCTGTTGTATTTATTTAATTACGTCAAGATTTCTATTTTTTTCTTTTTTCCACTTTTAGGTTCTTTTTGTTCCCTTTTAACCAACAAGACGTCCCATATTCAACCTGAGCACATTCATTACCTCATCACTACGGGTTAAACAAAGGGAGTTGAGAGACATCCAGAAGGCAGTCATTCAAGCAGCTATGAAGGCTGCATGTGCCTTTCACTGGCACTCAGCTATAAGGACATTTACGATGGGTCTTACCCAACACATGGGCAGAGGAACGGGTGGGTCTATGTCAGAGTGAAGGCCCACAATTCTTTTTCCCATGTCAGTGCATGTGCTCAGGATGTAGGCTACCATCTACTGGTGGACTGGTGAACCAAATCTCCACCCCCTGCCAAGCAGCTGTATCACCACCCCAACTCTAACGGTAGATGGCAGTGAGCGGCCAGCTCTAACTTCCCCTTCCCAAATCTATTAAAAATACACCTGCTAATCAATCTCAAGTCACCAGGTTGCAGTCAGTGCTTTATAATTCTACCAATGACTGGATGAAATAGACTTCTAATGTGGTCTACTAACAGCAAGGCCAGATATACCCCAGTCATGTTCATTTTAAGTTTTTCTATGTTGGTATTTTTTTGTCTTTCATCAGATTTGCATTGTGTGCTGTGTTACATAACATTCTGAATAAAATGCCATTATTAAAAAAAATACAAGCAAATGGGAGGAAAAATGACTAATGTGGATACTGCTTAGTACAGACCACATGGATGCATAACAAAAAAACTTCATTAGAACCCAGAATATAATAAGAAATGCATTTAAATTTATGTTTATGCTTGGTTGCACATTGTCATGTGACTTTTTAGTGTTGCCCTTTAACAGTTTTTTTTTATTATATTCTGGGATCGGATCTGGTAAAGTACTACTTTTTATAGGGACGAAATCACTTAACCTACCAATTACAGTTGCTATATTTTTCCATAGCTTCTATTTCTTTGACTTGTGATTGGATTTTAAACTTTATTTTGAGGTTCTGTGCAAATATACATCTCTTTGGAAGCAAACATTTGTTTTGATCAATAACAAAAGGTTACTCTTAAACAGTACTGATATTCAGTTGTTTGGGCAGCATGGTGACCCAGTGCATAGGATCTCTAACTCACAGACCCAGAATCTAGAATTCAATCCTGACTTCAGGTCACTAGGTTTACTGAGTTTGCCCATTTTCCTTGTCTATGTGGATTTTCTCTGGGTACTCCATGTTCCTTACACCTCTCATGAATATGCTGCCTGACAGGCTACTCCAAATTGTCTCTCTCTCTCTCTATATATATATATATATATATATATATATACTATATTTACCCTTACCCATTTCATTATTTCAGTGTCAGTCGCATAACAGATTGCACACTCTCTTTTGGTGCAGAAGCTGTGAGTTCTATTCTCACATGAGGTGGATGGATTGCTGACACTGCATCCGTGTGGTCTGTACTAAGCTGTATCCACATCAATCATTTTCCATTGCTAATACTGCAGTGTCATATAAGGGAGCTGTTCCACTCCTACGTGTGTCATCTTTCTAATGAGATATTAAACCGAAATCCCATATGCCTGAGATGGTGGATGCTAAGGTGGATATAAAAGCTCACACAGCACCTATCAAAAAGAGTAGGGGAAGCTCCCCAAGGTCCTAACCAAATTTGCCCTAGTACTATGAATACCACCTAGGATCTCTCATGAAAAGAGGCCACTAGCCTAGTGTAACTAGTCTAGTCAACAAAAGATACAAATAAATTATCCTTCATCTTGTGGCCTGAGTGATGACAGAAGAGTCTCCAAGATGGGCCTGAGTGATGACAGAACAGTCTCCAAGATAAACACTTGAGTTACTCATTTAAATAACTAAATTAAATAAAAAATAAAACAAACAACATTTCTATATGCATTTATGGAATTTTAAAGTAGGTTTCTAAACTACGGAAAATCATACTGACCCAGTATAAGATAAAATCTATCAGTACTGACATCCTCTGGAGATTTAACAGTTGACATAGATGTTGAATCTTGACCCATGGTAGTTGGCGTCACAGGCCTGGAAAAGTTCACTGTGCTGTCATCAGAGTCCGGTTGAACAAATCCTGTGTTATTAAGCCATAGTGCTGCTGCATGGAGAATTGGAGCCCAGGAATTAAAATAATGTGGTCTTGCACTTTCTATAGTTTCTGCTGTGTAGAATGTGCCACCTGAAAAAATGGTAAGAAATACAGCATCACTATTCTGTCATGAATTGTGACAGACACTTCATTTAAAGACTAACGAGTCAAGACAAACATTCTGTATATGCATTTGTTTTGCATATGTCAAAGATAAGAAAATTTATAACTATTAATTAATCTACTTTCAGATTTAATTACTAAGCAAGGCTGTTCAGCTTCAGAAATGTGAAGATAAAACATAGAAGTGTAAATAATATTTCAAGTCAGTTAAAAATTTCTTAACCAAGAAGTGCAACTTCAAAACCAGTGCAACTCCACTGCTGAACCTACTAAGAATAGCTACTGCACAAGCACGCAAGTAACAATTTATTGAGGTAACTTGGATTAGGCAGACATATAAAACAGGGCGATGAATACTGTAAAAGATCATTAAATTTCTGTCATCCTGAAAGATAACTCAACCTCCAAATTAGAGATTTTTTTTTAAACAGCTGCACTAAATAACTGCTGTGAGGAAGGAATGTTTTATTTTGCAAATCACAGCCAAGCCAATCACATTAATGGAAGATACTGTAACCTTCCATACCATACAGTAATCCCCGACGTCTGCTGCAGGGAATTTTTAACCGAAGTAGAAGTCAAATGAAGCCACACAGCAAAGTCATGCTCATTATGCATCCTTTATTCACTGCATAGCTTTCTGAAAGACCATCAAAAAATACATACATACAATAAATGGCATGTGTGTACAAACATACACACACATATGAACATAGACAGACATATAAATATATGGGTTCCTATTGTTTGGTCAACGATTGTGTAAGTTAACAGGTGGAAGTACAGTGCTTTTTGGTTGAACGTCTGGTTTATCATACAGACATTTTGGTATGGGTATGTGTGTGTGTGTGTGTGTGTATGTGTTTCGCTGAAATAGCCAAGTTGGATGTACAGTAGGTGTGTGTGTTTGTAAATGTATGTGAGTTAGGGTTAGAGTAAGGAGACAGATGGTGTGTTTGAGTGTTTAGTGTTACTGTCAGAGTTACGTTAGAGGGGATAGATTCAGTGTGTGTGAGTGTGTGTGTGTGTGTGTGTGTGTGTGTGTGTGTGTGTGTGTGTGTGTGTGTGTGTGTGTGTGTGTGTGTGTGTGTGTGTGTGTGTGTGTGTGTGTGTGTGTGTGTGTGTGTGTGTGTGTGTGTGTGCAGACAAGTGTATGTGCACATGTGTGCTGAGTGCCTGAGCTGTCTTGTGTAGCATTAGGGGAAGTTTTTTTTTTAATTTAAGCTGTTGGCTAGAGCTAGGGGAATTTTTGAGACTTCAAGGTATCTGTAATAATTACGTAGAATTAAAAAAATAAACATTGATATAATGTGTAATTAGTTTAAGGTTAAGGAATATGACCCTTAATTTTTGAAGGATAACACTGGGAAAATTAATGCTTTAGATAGATCATCTTATTTGAGACATCAAACTAATGACAAAAGGAACAATTAAGAAGGCTAGGTTTGTGACAAAACATGTTAGGGTTTGTGACAACGTATGAGAACATATTTAAAGTTAGGTACATTTTGAATAAACAATGGGATAATTTTGTCTACATACCATTTTTATGGGGGTCTTTAAGAAGATACATGTCATGTGACAAAAAAAGGGGAAGGACAATTGCTCACTTTTTCTTCTCTGGTTATAGACAGAATGGGGATTTGGTTAAAACTCCAAGTAGTATTGTTAATGGTGGCTTCCCTTGTGGTAATTGTAAATAATGTGGCAGGGTTTGTAATGCTAACTATTGTACTTCCGTTAATACTACAAAAACTTATGATACAAGGCATTTTATTAATTGTAGTACTGAATGGTTGGTTTATATGGCCATATGCTAGTGTGAAGCTTAATATGTGGGACAGACCGCCCTATTGTGGAAGCGGTGAATATCGCTCCATATGAGTGATATTAGATGTAAAAGGGAGAGAAGTACCCTTTATAAACATCTGATGAAACAGGAGAGCTGTGTTTATCTTTACAGGTACTAATAAGGTAGTGGGTTTTTCATTCTCTACTAAAACGCAAAAATATAATAAACTTGATTTTATGGAACATAAATGGATAATTAATCTTTGAGTATGTGAATAATTTATATTTTACAGAATTATTTACAAAATATTTTTTATTACATATAATTTATTTACATAGGGAATTCTCTTCATTATTCCAACAAGCTTACTTTTGGCCAAGACAGGTAATGAGTTAAGAAAATGGGGGCGGGGATGTTATGATTATCCTGCTGTGTTACAAGAACGTAGCCATGAGTTTGTTACATGGATTTTCAGTTGTACTGAATGAGAAAAGGCTATAATTGAACCTTAGGTTCACAGAGAGAGAGAGAGTGAGTGAGTCCCATATTCTCAAGATATGGTTACCGTATAGGGCTTTTACTGCTGAACTGTTGGGCTTAGTGTATGCCTAGTAAAGATATCTATGTGGATTGCACATATCTTGTTAATTTATAAGGTGTAAGGATATTATTATTATTAGGCTTAGTGTATGCCTAGTAAAGATATCTATGTGGATTGCACATATCTTGTTAATATATAAGGTGCAAGGATATTTTTAGACTAGGACACACACACACACATATATATATATATCTATATATATATATATATATATGTGTGTGTGTGTGTGTGTGTGTGTGTGTAAGTATACATATATATACATATATATATATATATATATTGTATGTATGTATATATATATATATTGTATGTATGTATATATATACATATATATATATATATATATATATATACATACAGATATGTATGTATATGTATATATATTTATATATGTATATATGTATATATGTATATATGTATATATACATACATATAAATATATATATATATATATATATGTATATATGTATATATATATTATGCCTGTGTGTTTGTTTTTGTGTATTTGAGTGTGTATATACAGCTGTCTATATAAGGTTTACTCTGACAAGTCTATCAAATCCTCCAATGTTTAACTCTGCAATTTTGAATAAAAAAACAGTGAGTCTGACATCGCTGAAAACATACAGGCAAGAAATATATCAAATCCTGAACCTCCCTACTGTTCCAGACCCAGGAACAAGTGTCAATATGGGTTCTGCAAAGGGCAAGTCCAGGATTTTGGTATGGTCAGCTTTTTGATGATCTAAGTTAAAGTGTGTTGTATTCAAAATTACAGGTTTTGATCTTGCAGGGTCCGATATTCCCATAGTAAAACTATACATGTAAATTTGTGTGTGCATGTAAATATATATATATATATATATATATATATATATATATATATATATATATATATATATATACACACACACACACACACACACACATACGTTTTATATATATATATATATATATATATATGTATACATATATATTCGTACACACACATATATGCATATACACATATATATAAACATATAGGTATACACACTGGTACCTATCAGTTCAGCGAATGGCATTGTCAGTGCACTTACATTGAACGTGCTGTTCTTCTACCTGTTCATACTGAGATCACAGAACAGTGAGGATCGGGAAATCTGCCCTTTCCCCACTGTAGTGCAATCTCAGAGGTGGCATACATAATTAGCGGGGGTGACCCCACATGAGGGGAATTCGATGAACGGCATTTCCAATGAAATGTTTGTTGAAGTGTCACTTCGATGAAGTGGTATAGACCCCATACATACACACAAGTTGGTGTGACAAATTGCAGATAGCATGTTCAGATGATATACCTATGTACAGCTCTGACATGAGGTGTTACAAGTGGAAACGCTCCCCCACCCTGGCAAAAACTTTTTAAACTTATATTTGTTAGTATTATTACTGAGGCAGCATGACACTGTAGTCAATCAACTGGATATCAGTCACTTAGGTCTTGGTATTACCTAGTAGACACTAATGTAACTTTTAGCAAAACATATTAAAGCTAGTCAGCCACTTTGGTAGAATTCTTCACTAAGAAACAACATTATGTCCCTTTTACTGAGTATCTATGAACATCAAGGACAACATTATGTCCCTTTTATTGAATATCTATGAACATCATCAAGCATGTGTAAAAGATGCTCTCCCCTACACTGGTAATTTGAATAAAAAATAGGAGCTTAATGGACTGATTATGAGAGACTGCAAAGACAAGTCACATATGAATGAATGACTAATTTTCAATGAAACACTTTTATTACGAAAACAAAGCTGTCTCTCTTGGTGAGTCACAGAAATTAGAACAGGTTAATTACTTGTGAACTGTGGATGGTGCTAGAGTCTAGTGTTTATATTTAAGGTAAAGAGAAAACATTTCAAGTTTTTCCTGAGCATGTCCAAATGAACACCCCATGCCACAAAACATACTTCTGTATGGAAGCAGCAAATGTCTGCCTTCTTCGTTCTGTTTTTCTTGTTTGATTACAGTGTACATGTTTAAGGCTGTGTGTTATTTGAAGTCCTTTTCCATTGCACTTAAAAGTTCTGGTTAGAAGAAAAGACAGAGCAGTGTCTCCTTATCAGTCAAAGAATTAGAAAATGTAAATCATCTGTGACTTGGAGTAATTACAGATTAACTTGAACAACTGCTGACAACAGTCTGCTGCGTGTGAGAATTTGTCTGCTCTTTCACCCTGTTCCTGTTGTGTCTTAAACCAAATGGTTCTCTAGTTTTCTGTCACTTATTTTATTTTTATTTATTTTATTTAGTTATTTTACATGTGTTTACCGGGGTAGTCCGACTGGATACATGTACATTTTCAGCAGAGGCCCGGGGAGAAAAGCTCCACATACACAAATTTACATAGATTACACAGAAGTTAGTAAACAATTATAAAAACAAAGTGTTATATACAATGGCTTAGTAGTGTTCCCTAGTAGGTACTCACAATTCTCATGGACAGACACAATTAAAAGTAAGAGACATCAGATTGGAAGCAGAGCTTGGTGGCGTAGTTACAAGTTATGATAATTACAGAATATGCTTTCAGTTTATAACTTAATCAGGGTTGGTACATGGGCATAGCCAATTCACTTTGAGATACTGTTTGAGGTTTTTTTTTTTGAAGAGACTTTTGGAGGATTGTAGGGTTATACAGTTTGGCAACGTATTCCAGGTTTTGCCAACAAAGTTGGCAAACAGGGATTCACCAGCAGAGTTATTAGCTTTGTGAGTTTGGACCAGTAGTTTATTGGCTGACCGTAGGGATCTCAGGTTGCTATATGGCTTAATAATATTTTTAAATGAGGGGGTATCCTCAGGGTGGTACAACATTTTGTGCACTATTAAGAGTTGATTGAATTGAATTAAGCTGGGCGGTTCTAGCCATTTTAGTTGTTTAAGGTTCTGGCAGTGGTGGGTTCTATAGGTGGAGCCAGTGGCAAATCTGGCAATATGATTCTAGCTATGGGACAGCTTACCTAGTTCGGATTTGTTGAGGTTTGAGAGTACAGGCGAGGCATATAAAAGAGTAGAGAGTAGGTGTGATCGGGTGATTGCAGTGATCCAAGCTTCTTATTGAAGGTCTGTATGGTTTTGTTGACCTGTAGGACAAATTTGAGATTATTGTCTATGATAACCTCTAGTAGTTTGGTGTGATGATCTGGGGAAATACTGGTACCATTGTTAGATGTGACAGAGAATGAAAGTGTGGTAGATCTACTAGTGGGGGAGAAGAGTAGAAGTTTAGTTTTATTGGGGTTCAGAAGAAGGCATTGGTTGGTGAGCCAGTTCTCGATAGTGTTAAATGTATTTTGGGTTAAGGTTTGCAGTTCGGATGGGGAGGTGGATGAGCAGATCAGAGTGGAATCATCTGCATACTGAATACAGGTAGCTTTAGGGATAGCAGTGTGAAGGTTGTTGATAAAAATAGAGAACAGTAGTGGGCCTAGTATGGACCCTTGAGGGACACCAAGTGTGAGAAGTAGCTGGCTTGAGAGTTTGCCCTGCCATATTACCACCTGTTGTCTACCAATTAGGTAGGACTGGAACCACTGGGTAGCAGGCTTGTTGAGGGAAATAGATTTTAGTGAAAGAATGAGAAGTTCATGGTTGAACATGTCAAAGGCTTTTGATAGGTCAAGAAAGAGGGTGGAGGTTAGCCTATTGTCATTCCTGTTTTGGTTTATGGCAGTAGTAAAGGAAAGGAGGGCTGAGGTAGTGCTGTGGTATGGCCTGAAACCATGCAGAGAGTTGGATAGTAAGTTATTTTGTGTAAGGTATTGCATTAGTTACTTGTGTACACACTTCTCCATTATTTTGGCTAGTGGGGAAAGAATGACAATGGATCTTTAGTTGGATATGTCTGAGGAGCTACCACCTTTATGGAGTGGGATGACGTGAGATATTTTTCAGAGGGAGGGGATAGCTTTTTTGGATAAGGTTCTGTTGATGAGGATAGATATGGGATATGTAATGGCATCTGCAGCTATTTGTAGGTACTCTGTAGGGAGGAGGTCAGCAGCAAGGTTGGTAGGTTTTAGTTTTTTTAGAAGTGTTTTGATAAAACTAGTGGATATTGGTTGGAAGCTAAATTTGGGGAGATTATTGGGTAGAACAGGTGTGTGGTTTAAGTTAGATGGGGTTAGTTGACTTGCTAGGGACTGGATTGTTTCAGTGAAAAAGTTATTAAAGCTGCTAGCTATGGTCTCTGGGGAACTATGGGTGTAGTTAGCCGGGGTCGGGGTGGTGGAATGACCTGGACGAAGTAGTTGATTTAAGCCTACCCAGAACTTTTGAGGGTTGTTATGATGTTTTTGTAGGAGATTTTGGTAGAAGCTTTTTTTTCCCAGTAAAACAGATTTTTTGTATCATTCCTGAGTTGACGATATTTTAGATGGTCAAGTGGGGCTTTAGTTGTTCTCCAGCTGGCCCAAGCTCTGTTTCTAGTTTTGATTTTTGCTTTGGTATCTTTTGTGAGCCATGGTGCTGTATTTGATCTAGTTTTTATTGTACGTGCTACAGCATGGCAATCAAGGATACTTAGGAATTTAGTGTTAAAGTGATCTATGGCCTCCTCTAATGTTAGATTTTTTAGTTTTGACCAGTCAACTGCTTTTAATCCATTTTGGAATATAGCAGCGTCAAAGTTTTTCCTGTTTCAAACTGTTTTATATTTGGGCTGGTGAGGGTTTCCTAACTTATGCTTTATGATATAGGTTAGACAATGGTTGCTGAAGCCATCAGGGAGAGTACCAGCTGTGTACAGTTGGGGTTGGTTACTAACTAGGATCCAGTCTAGGATACTTTCCCTGTTGGTCGGTTTGTTTACCTTAGTGGGAGAGGTTATGGTCTGTTTAAACCCAGATACGTTTATATGGGTGGGCAGGGTTGGAGGAGCAGGGGTGCCAGTCTGTGTTAAAGTCATCAAGAACTATGGTTTCTTGGGGATAGGTAGTGAATAACCAGGAAAGGATATCTTCAAGGGTATTTAGGTTGTTGCCTGGTGGAATGTATGCACAGAAGATGTCCAAGTGCTTGTTTTGGTTAATCTGCAGCTTGGTTATGAGGAGTTCTGCGTTATTGAATTGGGGAGGATGAATGGTGTCTCTATTAATGGTTAGAATATTTTTGTAAAGGATTGCTATCCCACCTCCTTTCCTTGTAGCACAGTCTAACCAGTGAATATTGTATTCTGGAGGTAGTCTCATTGTCAGTAGTACTGGGTTTTAGCCAGGTTTCCATAAGACATATAATGTCTGGGGAGTGGGTCGCTAGGAGTGCATGTAGGTTGGGAATCTTATTGTTAATATTTCTAATATTTAGGTGAAATATTAGGAGGGAACTAGTGGGAGTATACATGGGTAGTTTGACTGTGGGGGTTGTGGTAGGGGAGTGGAGGTTATTGGATGTAGATGGGCCAGGGTTGGGATGAATGTCTCCATGTGTTATAAGGTTATAGTGACAAGATATTCTGAGCTTTATGAGTTTGTTTATAAGTTTATATAGTCTTTGTCTTTAGGATTACGTTTTGTGGCTGTACATGGGTGGTATTTTATAGAGAGTGGTATATTCGGTGTGCTGGGGATGGTAAAGTGTTTGGTGTTGTGTGTGAAGTCGTGGATGTCTGTTTGACCATTTGGGTAGTGAATACCATGGTCAAGTGTTTGTTCGTAGGCAGTGAGATGGTAAAATAGAAACAGTATAGGCATTAGGGTAATTAGTATTTTTTGCTTGTTTGCATTTTGTTGGGGGGGGGGGACAGGCCAAATTTTGATGGCTGACTGTGCTAACAGGGTGTGGAAGAATGGGAGAGAACGAAATGGGTTAAGGGGGAGGGTTGTTCAATGATGTGTTGATGTGTAAGGTGCTGATTGGTACTTAGCAGGAGGAGAGTGGCAAGGGAGTGGCAAATTCTGGTTTAAATTTAGCACTAGTGGGGACGGGTGAAATTTGGGGGCAGGGAGCAGGGCTAACACTAACTCAGAGAGTTACCTTAGGCTTTTGGTTTGTATGACTGTATGTAAGCAATGTTTTGGGCTGTACTTTAATTTGTTTTATTTTTTACACCAATTTTCAGGCTAATTTTAATAGGATCCTAGGGGTAAACTAGCAAATTTATTCAATATGGAGGTAGCCAAATTACTGTGGGGACAGCCTAGAAGCACTTAAATTTGAATTTAAAATTTCCTCCCATTCTTCTTTTACTAGCTCATGTTTGTAAATGAAAAAACAATTTCTTAAATAATTAATTCCAATTCCCCTCTCACTGTGTTTCAGAGACACAGAACAATGAATAAATACAGAGAACTACATGTGTAGCAAATTATACTCCGATAAGACCTCACAAAAAATGATCCTCCTTACTGTTGTGACAAAACCAGCTATACAGTGTGTGTCCTCAATCATCACATTTTTGTACCACTTTTAGAACTATTCTGTGTGGACCTTCTAAGTATTATCTGTGCCTTTGTTTACCTCAAAAACTGCTACCCGACACCATGGAGCCCAACTATTACCTGTGCAATTTGTTTACCTTAAAAACCTCTACCTGACACCATGGAGCCCAAGACTGCTTTAGCCATAGGGCCATATTAATTAATGCCTACACTAAATGTACATGATCTACATTCAAGAATATCCTTAGCACATTTGTTGTGCTTTCTAGACACTCAGAAAGATTACACCTAGTGTACATGCAGTCTACACTTTGTGGTAACCTTTGTGAATCCCCCTTGATATTTAAGGATGCAAGAAAATCAACAGGAAAAAAAGAAGTTATGTCTTACCACAACATTCCATCTTTGTTGTTCATCTTCTTTCATTCATCACTGATGGGTTCGGTACCGAGTCGGCCTTTTTACCAAGCTCGCGCCAGCCAAAAAACTCTCGAGCTAAGTCTCTACCCAGAATGCCCTTCTCCCTGTTACCTCAGATCAAGTTTGCTAGAGAAAAGGAAGTAAAGCCGAGGCCACTTGTGCGCAAATATCCTAAGGCACCACTTAGATCCAAAGCATCCCCCAGGAGCCTTTGTGGGGGGGGGGGGGAGTGATAAATGAAAGAAGATGAACAACACAGATGGAACATTATGGTAAGACATAACTTCTTTATCTGATGTTGCTAATCTTCTTTCCATTCATCACTGATGGGACAGAATCCCAATCTACCTTGAGGTCCATGGGCGGTCCTTATGGAAGAACATTCCTGTGTACCATTGAGCCGAAGGCAGCTCTCCCTCTGGAGACCAGGTCCAATTTGTAATGATTGATAAAGGTATGAGGCTTAGCCCAAGTAGCTGCTGCGCAGATGTCATCCATGGAAGCCCTGGAATGGAAAGCTACAGATGTTGCCATAGATCTAGTGGAGTGAGCTTTAACTTTTGGCATAGGTTCGTTATTGAGGGAACAGATGAAATGTATGCAGCCCCTTAACCATTTTGATAATGTAACTTTGGAAATAGCATCTCCCATTCTGGGCCCAGAAAAAGAGATGAAAAGTTGTTCAGATTTATGGATAGGTTTGGTCCTGTCTAGGTAAAATCTCAGTTGTCTATGTACATCCAAGGAGTGAAGGCAGTACTCTCCTCTACTGGCAAAATTTGGGAAGAACACTGGTAGGTGAATGGTATGGTTTATGGAGAATTCAGAAATAACTTTGAGAAGGAAGGATGGATTTGTCCGAAGTGATACTCTGTCTTTATGGAAGACCAGATAGGGCCTCTTGATACACACTGCCTGCAGCTCCGAGACTCTTCTGGCAGACGTGATGGCTACCAAGAACAAAGATTTCCAAGACAAAAATTTTAGGTCTGACTTCACAGCAGATTCAAAAGGTTTTTGATTCAAAGATTGGAGGACTAAAGTGAGGTTCCATGGTTCCACGGGTTGTCTGACAGGAGGCCTGATATGAGAGGTCCCCCCTTAAGAAAGGCCTTGCATAGACATTACAAAATAAGGGGGATGCCATCTATACCATTGTGGAAATTAGAAATTGCCACCTGGTGTACCTGTACAGTAGAGGCAGATGCCCCATTATCAAAAAACCTAGCCAAGTATTGAAGTGCCGTAGTATCTGGAGCCGAATAAGGGTCTAGCATGTTATCCTTGGACCAGATGGAGAACCTTTTCCATTTATCCTGATATAGTCTCCTAGTGGATGGTTTATGAGAGGCCAGAATAATGTCTTGAACAGGCAAGGGAAGATTAGTTTGCCCGGCAACTAATGGAAGTGGAGAAACCAAGCGGTCAGCTTGAGACGGGTGGCTCAATCCTTGGGGGTGAATAATCAGATCTGGTAGAGGGTCCAGAATCCACGGCAGGTATACCAGGTGAGGCCAAAGGAAGGGGAACCAAACTTGTCGAGGCCAGAACGGAGCTCTGAGGATCACCTTGCATCTCAACCAAAGAGCTTGCTTTAGAAATTGTGGAATCAGGGTAATGGGAGGATATGTGTAAAGAAGTCCCTTGGGCCCATTTAGAGCATCCCTCGGGGACTCTCCCTCTGGGGGCAGTAGGGCGAAATAGCTGCTGCACTTGTTGTTCGATGGGGAGGCAAAAAGATCGCAGCAAGGTTGGCCCCAGTGGCTGAAAATTTCTGTCGCCACCTCAGGCTTGAGGGACCACTCGTGAGGCAGGAGGATGCATCTGCTCAGTTTCTCTGCAATAACATTAGAGCTCCCTGGGATATGCGTTGCTATCATAAAGCAGTTGGAAGCTATCGCCCATTGTCAAATTCTCATGGCTTCTCAACACACGGGGTAAGACGTGGTTCCTCCTTGCTTGCTGATATACCAGACCACTGACATACTGTCTGACTGAATTGCAATTGTCCTGGAAGGGAGAGCCGAATGAAAGGCCTGCAATACTAACAGCACAGCTTTCAGTTCCAGAACACTGATGTGCAGGTGGGCCTCTGAAGTGGACCACGTGCCTTGGACAGTCTTTCCCTGGAAAAGGCCCTCCCACTCAATCAGGGAAGCATCCATGGTCACAATGGCTCTGGGCTGTGGGGACTGAAATGGGCGACTCCAAAGTTCTACATCTGGCCTCATCCACCAAAGAAGGTCCTGTTTGCAGGAGTTGGTTATTCAAACCTGATAACAGAGGGGATGATAGTTTGGGAACCACTTTCAAAGAAGGAGCCATTGCAGGATCCGCATATGCAGCTTTGCTAGAGGCACTACTGGAATTGAAGATGCCATAGAGCCTAGGGCTTGAAGGACTTCTCTTGCTGAAACTTTTGTTTGACAGAGTATCACTCAGAGCTGGAGCCTCAATTGGAGTCTGTGATTTGGGAGTGATACTTGACAGGACTGGGTGTTGAACACTTCTCCAATTAATTCTATTTGTTGCGTAGGAGTGAGGTTTGATTTCTCCCAATGTATCGTTATTCCCAACAATTTTTCCAGAGAGTATAATGCAGGGCTGTTACCAGAAGATGGTTGGTGGGGGCGGTGAGGAGCCGGTCATCCAAATATGGAAACACCCGGAATCCTTGTAGTGTCAAGTGAGCTGTAACCACTGCCATACATTTTGTGAACACTCTGGGGGCTGTAGAGAGACTGAATGGCAGGGCTCAAAACTGATAATGACTAGCCCCTAGCCGGAAGTGAAGCAGACTCCTGGAGTGTTTGTCCATCTTTATGTGGTAATATAAATCCCAGAGATCTATCAAGCACATCCAATCGCCTTTCCTTAAAAAGGACCGAACCGTGACCATCCAGAATTTGGTTTGGGTGACAGACTTGTTTAAGCTGCTGAGATCCAAAATGGGTCTCCAGTCCTCTGTCTTTTTTGGCAGCAAAAAGAATCTCAAGTAAAATCCAGATCTGCACTGGTCTGGTGGGACTGGCTGGATGACTCTTTTTTTGAGACAGCTTTATAATCTCTGAAGCTGCTTCTTCCCTTTGACTGGGTGGAACATCGAGAAGTTTTCTTGGAAAATTCGGCTGATAAGAAAGGGGAAATGGTGTAACCTCTGGTGATGATACTCTTCACCCAATGATCAGTGGTGAAAGGTTGCCAGGAAGCTTGGTGCAGAGAAAAACAACCCCCCAACTGCTTCCAGAGGTAAGCAATCGGGCTGCTCCTCAGGAGCGTTGATAAGGCTGTCCAGAGAGAGAGAGAGTCCCTAAAGCCTTGGTTATGAGGACCCCCTCTGCCTCTATAGGGGCAGCTTCCAGAATTGTTACCCCATCTGCCTCTGGGGGTATCATCACCACGTGTGGCACTGAAAGGACCCTGAGATTTCTTATGCCACATTTTTCCACTCCTCTGATTCCAGGAGAAGGTACATTGAGGGTTGGAAAACCATAGGCCTACGGCAGACAGGGTCTTTCCGTCTTGCTCGCACCTGGCTAGAGTGTCCTCCACTTTGGAGCCAAAAAGGGATGAAGCTTTGATGGGAGCATTCAGAAAGGAAGACATGAAGGGATCTGCGAGGTCACAAATGCGCATCCAGGCATCACGCCTCATAACAATGCCCGAACCCGCGGCTCTAGCTGCCCCTTCGGTCGCATGTGACAGCAACCTCATGGACGAGTTGGATACTGATTCCAGGGTTGCAAGCTGCGCGGCCACTTTGTCCCTGACCTCTTCAGACAACTGTCCTGTAAGTGTCCCAGAGAATTTGGAGATCAAGTCCCTCTGGAGCCTTGTAAAATGTGCCAAATAATTCAGGGACCCTATAGCAAAGGTCCCTGATGGAAAAATACACTTCCCTGGTCTGTCCACTGCCCAGGACTCCCTGTTGGGTGGGTGGACAGTGGGATTTTCCTCAGCCAAGTCTTTTCTGTGGCCGCTGCCACCACCATAGCATCAACGGGTAACCCTTTGGACCAATGTGGGTTCTCCTCAGGAGGTTAAAGAATTCTGTCTGGTCTCTGAGGGATCACCTAAGTGGAACCAGGGTTCTTCTAAGCGCACTGCACGATGAGCTCGTCGGCAGGCGGGGTCACCCAAGAGGTAGAAGGCCAGGAATGAAAAGCGTGCAGGAACATGGACTCCTCAGACGAAGGGTTAGAGGGCTTCCAGTCACCTCTCTGCTTCAACATTTCCAGGATGTCTCTGAAAGAGACATCCGGAGGTGACAGTGAGGACCCTTCACCATCACTGTAATCCGTGTCTTCCGTTAAGGACTCCTCTCGCTAGTCCATGTGCTTCCTCTTGCACATCTTCTTTCGAGGGGGCTCCTCAGTGGGGGTCTTTGAGGAGGACTCGGAAGAGCGGGGACCCTGAACAGTGGTGTCCTGCGGCTTCTCTGCCCGGAGTCCTTGGGGGGGTGGTCTGTGATAGCTGTAGCTCAGGGGGTGAAAACTGGGATTCTGACATCAAAGGAGTGCCAGAAGCAAGAGCCCTCTACATCACGTGGAAGGCAGGCCCGCCTGAAGAAGGATGGGAGTCTGGAACCGAGAACGAGAACCTCAGGACCGGGGTCACACCCCGCTCCAATGAACCCGCCCCCATGGATGGAGCCTCAAGCAAGATCGGCGCAGACAAGGCTATCGGCACCGAGTATGGAACCGAGGAGGGAGGTGGCTCCATACCCTGGGCCGACACACCTGTCCCCCAATCCCCAGATTAAGGAAGGACCGGTTCAGCGGGAACCGAAGACCAAAGGCACAAACTCGGAGATGGAGTGAGATGCACCGTGGGTGCCAAGGTGATGGATTCCAAGAAGGATGTCAGAGCAGAAGGCTTTGGAACCGAGATGGTCGAAGGAAGATGGAGTCCGTGGATAAGACAACCCAAGTCCTGCAGGTGGATGGGTCTTAGAAAGAGAGGGGATCCCCCTGGCTAACAACAGCTGGTCTACAAGACTCACCATGTCATGATCCAACAGACTCCTGGTGGATCTAATAGAGACTCTGGATGGAGAGTCAGGACGTTTGATGAAGGGGCTATATGCTTGGCCCAGAAATGGATTTACGGAAGGGGAGTATCGGGTCCATGGTGCAAGGTCTGCCAGCACCGAAGTCTCTAGTTTTGAGGCCGGAAGTAAAGGGGTCAAATCCAGTAAGGTCAGTAGATCGCTTGGTGCCAAAGTTGCACTCGGAGCCGAAAAAAGAAGTTATGTACTTACCATAACGTTCCATGTTAGTTGTCCTCATCTCGTCTTCCTTCTTGCTGTTTGGGTTCGGAGCCAATCCTCGGCTCTGACTCAGCCATCTTCTATAGCTCGAGAGCTGTTTACTGGCTCGAGGCTACCCCTTATCCCAGAATGCCCAGTGTCAACTACCCAGATCTCGTTTGTGACAGCGCACACTAGACATTAGTAGAGTAACCAGTTACTAAAAACTGGTTGTCCAATACACCTAAACAAGGAAAGAGTTATAGATTTACCTGGCATGTGAAGCAATAAAAGATGCTCAGCCAGTGAAAACAAAAGGGTACTCCTCACAATCCTCTAGGAAGGGGAAAGGAGGGAGGGACGCAAGAAGGAAGGCGAGATGAAGACAACTAACATGGAACGTTATGGTAGGTGCATAACTTCTTTATGTGAAGCTGTCTATCTCGCCTTTGTTCTTGCTGTTTGGGACAGCGTCTTTAGCACCTAAAATCCCGGGTGGCTCATTGGAACAAACTCTTCAGAACAGAAGAACCAAAGGAAGCTCTGCTCTGGGAGACCATAACTACCTTGTAATGAGAGATGAAAGTGTGGGGGTTTGCCCAAGTGGCAGCTGCACAGATTGAGTCTATGGGCAACCTAGACTGAAACGCTACAGAGGTGGCTAATGCTTTTGTGGAATGACCTTTTGGTTTAGCTGGTAGCTCTTTATTTTGTAATTGATAAATAAAGGCAATAGTATCAGATAACCATCTAGATAAGGTCACTTTAGAAACTGGAAGACTTTGTTTGTTGAAAGCATAAGAAAGAAATACCTGGTCTGACTTTCTTAGTTCCTTATTTCTATGGAGGTAAAAACGCAATTGTCTGTGTACATCCAATTGGCGGAGCTTGTATTCTGCCTTGTTGCTGTGATTAGGAAAGAAAACTTGGAGATCTATGGATTGATTTAAATTGTTCTCTGAGCAGACTTTAGGAATAAAGGATAGATTGGTCCTCAGAGAAACTCTGTCCTTATGTAATACCAGGTAAGGAGAACAAACAGATAGTGCTTGAAGTTCTGAGACACATCTAGCTGAAGTGATAGCAATCAGAAAAAGTGTCTTCCAAGAAATAAATTTTAAAGGACACGATGCTGCCGGTTCAAAGGGAGGCAAAATTAAGGAGGCTAAAACTAAACTGAGATCCCATGGAGGGGGAGGATCTCTAACTGGGGGTCTAAGAAGAGATGTTCCTTTCATAAAGGCTTTGCAGAGCTTCTGAGACATTATGCTAGAATTAAACATACCGATATGAAAATTAGAAATGGCAGCTAGTTGTACTCTAGTGGTAGCGGAAGCCGCACCAGACTGAAAAAGCTGTGTTAGAAATTCAAGAATTTCATGGATTGGGGCTGAGAAAGGACCCAAACTTCTAGATTCTGCCCAGTAAGAAAACTGTTTCCATTTAATAGCATATGTTTTCCTCGTAGTAGACTTATGTGAGGAAACAATAATATCACCGACTGCTAGGGAGATATTGGAAAGCCTGGCTAAGGTTGGAAGTGGAGTAACCAAGCTGTCAGCTGGAGAGTTTGAAGGGATTGGGTGCAACCTGCCTGATTGGTGAATCAGCAGATCTGGAACCAGGTCCAGAATCCACGGCTGATCCAGAAGGTGGAGGTGTAGGAACGGGAACCATATTTGTCGAGGCCAATATGGGGCAATGAGGATCATTTTGCAACCCAACGATTTTGCTTTCTGTATGAGTCTTGGAATTAGGGGAGAAGCGTAAAGAAGTCCCTGAGGCCAATCGTGGACTAGAGCATCTCTGGGTATATGACCTGGAAGAGGAAGTAGGGAGAAGTAGCTGCTGCATTTGTTGTTGAGAGGAGTGGCAAATAGGTCGCAGTAAGGCTGTCCCCATTTGCGGAAAATAAGATCCGCAACTTCCTGATTCAGAGACCACCGTGAGGCATGAGGATAGCTCTGCTGAGCCTGTTCGCTATAACGTTGGATTTCCCAGGGATGTGCGTTGCTATCAGAAAACATTGGGAGGAAATCACCCATTGCCACAGTCTGAGTGCTTCTCAACATAAGGGATAAGACCTGGTCCCGCCCTGTTTGTTGATGTACCACACCACTGACATGTTGTCCGTTTGTATTGCAATGGTCCCAGAAGGAAGAGAGTCTTGAAGGGCTAGCAACGCTAGGAGAACCACTCTCATTTCTAGGACATTGATATACAGATGGTAGTCATGAGGTTGCCAAGTGCCTTGGACTGTCCTGCCTAGATAATGCCCCCCCCACCCTATCAGAGAGGCATCCATGGTCACTGTAGCTACCGGGGGGGGGGGTTGTATGAAGGGTCTGCCCTGAATTACTAGTGGGGAGACCATCCACCAAGAAAGGTACCTTTTGCATGTTTCTGTGATCAGGATCATGTGAGACATGGGTAGTTCCTGGAAAGACCACTGCGTGAAAAGAAGCCACTGAAGGATTCTCATGTGGAAACGCACTAATGGGACAAGAATTGCCGCTGCCATGGAGCCTAGAGCTTGGCGGAGATGCCTGACTTGAACCCTTTTGCTCTGCATTAGAATTAACACTTGTTGACGAATAGTGGAAACACTTTCCTGTGGTAATCTTGCAAACATTTCTTTTGTGTTTAATTCTGCTCCTATGTATGTAATAGACTGACAGGGCAACAAGGCAGATTTTTTGAAGTTTACTGTAATGCCTAGTTGAGTGCATGATGTGATTGTATAATCCTGTGCCTCTAAGACTTGATGCCTGGTGGTAGCAGTCAGGAGCCAGTTGTCTAGATAGGGAAACACCTGGAATCCTTGACGCCTCAGCTGAGCCGTGACTACTGCCATACACTTGGTGAACACCCTGGGAGCTGAGGTGAGACCAAAGGGCAGAGCTCTGAACTGGTAATGACTGGACCCTACCCGGAAGCGAAGAAATCTCCTGGAGCGTCTGTCCATCTTGATATGGTAGTACGCGTCCTGAAGATCTATGGAGCACATCCAATTGTCCTGACCCAGAAAGGGAAAATGGAATGCAGTGTCACCATCCGGAACTATTCTTTTTGTACAGATTTGTTCAATCTGCTGAGATCCAGTATTAGTCTCCAGTCCCCTGTCTTTTTTGGTACTAAAAAGAATCTTAAGTAAGTTCCGGATCCTAGTTGGTCTGTGGGGACTTCTTGAATGGCTCTTTTTTCTAGCAGTCTTGAAAGTTCTGTGACTACTTGATTCCTTAGATTGGGTGGGACATCTGGGATGGGCTTTTTCAATTCTATGGGGGGATTGATGGAAGGGAATTTTGTAACCTCCAGATATGATGGATAGTACCCATCTGTCTCTTGTTATATTTTGCTAGGCTTTTGGGTACAGCAAAAGTCTTCCCCCGACTTCCTCCACAGGTGAGCAGTCGTGCAACCCTTCAGGGATGCTGGAAGGGTTTGGCAGAGAAAGTTTCTCTGTCACCCTGGTTTTGCGGTCCCCCTCTGCCACGAGGGCGGCGTCTGTTATTGTTGTTTCCCCCTCTGCCTCTGGGGGAAAAATCACCACGTGTGTCAGGCAAGGGTCCATGGGATTTTCGGAACCACATCTTTCCACTCTTCTGACCCTTGGGATAAGGTTTGGAAGGAGTGGAAAAATGGACTCCCACGGCAGAGAGAGTCTTGCCTTCCTGTTCATACCTAGTCAACATGTCTTTCACCTGAGGCCCAAAGAGAAAAGAGCCATCAAAGGGAGTACTGTTGAAGGACGCTCAAAAGGGTTCCGCAAACTGAAATAGCCGCATCCAAGCATGTCTCCTGAGAGCCACACCTGTCCCTGCGGCTCTGCTCGCTCCATCGGCTGCATAGGAAATCAGTCTCATGGAAGAGTTAACTATGGAATTAAGAGTCGCAAGCTAAGCTACTTTGGCTGGTGCTCCCTCAGCTGTAGGATCTTGAAGGGTATCTCCAAGCTCTTTCAGGAGATCCCTCTGAAGACGTGTAAAATGGCATAGATAATTCAGGGCCCTCATAGAAAAGGTTGCTGAAGCAAACATTCACTTTCCATATCTGTCCATCGTCCGAGACTCTTTGTTCGGAGGATGAACAGAAGAAGAGGTCTCTGCTAATTCTTTCTTGGTGGCGGCTGCTACCACCATGGCATCAACAGGCACACCTTTGGAGAGGAATTGCTTGTCCTGGGGGTCTGTAATGAATTTATTTGGTCTCCTCAGAGTAGGTTACACAGAATCTGGAGATGACCAAGCCTTTCGAGCCAATACAGACATGAGTGGATCGAAAGGAGGAGATACCCAGGAGCTGGAAGGTCAGGAACCGAATGCATCCAGGTATGCAGACTCGTCCTCAGTAGGGGCTAGGGAAGCCCAGTCCTTCCTCTGCCAAAGCATTTCAAGGATGTCCAAAAAGGAAACATCTTCAGAGGGAGACCTTGGGGACCCTTCCAATTCATCCATGTCTGTATCTGAAGTGACAGACTCAGGGGAGTCTATGTGCTTCCTCTTGCACTTCTTCTTCCGGGAAGGCTTCTCTGAGTGATCAGGGGAGGCTTCGGAAGAAGAGGGATCACCCAATGGGGTGTCCTGGGGCATAGGTTCCCTAGACTTGGGGTGTGGAGGAGGAGTAGAGGTTGGCATAGACACCACGGGGGGAGGAGCCGATGGAGCTGGCAGTAGAGCTGTCTCGGGGGACAGCGCACTCCGCATGACCTCGAAGGCGTCCTGACCTCTAGGCAGAGAAAGCTCCGGCTCCGAAGAAACAGGAGTCTTTCCCCGTGTCGAGGGTGACAGCTCTGAGGCCGATGTTGGAGCCGAGCTCACCTGCGCCGAAGCTCCAAGGAAGAGAATGGGGTCGGACAAGGGTCTGATGCCAATCCCCCCCTCGGAGCCAACGAGAGAGCCTCGGCACCCAGATCCCTCGATAGAAGGAACAATCAAGGTAATCGGAGCCATCGGAACTGAAGGAGAAATGATGATCGGTGCCGACGGTTCTACTGCCTGCGGATCCATTGTCTCCAGCTCCGAGCTAAACGTAGTCAGAGGAGGAATAGCGGTTGGAGCCGATACCTGTTGAGGTGGGCTGGACGGAATTTTTGCCAGTGCCTGTGACTTAAGCAACCTACTTACTACTCTCTCCACATCATGATCCGATAATCTAGAGGATCGAGAGGAGTGGGAAGAATGATGGCTACGTTCACTCTGTAATAAAGGTGACTGTGGTGCCAAGTGGATGGACTCCAAGGATGGCAACCTCAGTCTCTTATGGCTCCAAGATGGCTCCGAAATAGCAGATGGAGCCGATGGAGGAGTTGTCTTGTCTGTGTCAGCCGGTACCGACATACTTGGTTGGTCAAATAAAGGAGTCGGCTCCGAAGGTGGAGCCGACAGCTTGACAGACTTAGGGGATTTCACTGACTGAGAACTTTTAGCCGGAGAATCCTGAGGCTTCAATAATCCCTGAAGGATTAATTTGTTTTGCGTTCCTGCAGGACCCTTGGACTAAAAGCATGACATATAGAACAGGAGTCCTGCAGGTGAACAGCGCCCAAACAATAAACACAACTAGTGTGCCCATCTGTCAGAGACATTTTCTGACAGCATGAGTCACACTTTTTGAAGCCAGATACCTTAGTATCTTTAGACATTATAGTAACAACAACCACACAACAAATAATGAAAAACTAAACTATAAAAACAAGAACAAATAGAGTTTTTTTTTTTTTTTTTTTTTACAGTTAAAGAATAGAAGGAAAGCCTCTAATTTAAATGGCTATCCTATGGGGGGGGGGGGGGGGCAGGACTCTCAATTTAAACGAGTTCAAGGGAACAGAAGGCCTGAGAGTATGGAGTGACGGCTAACAAAGCTAAGATACACAAGAACGCGAAAAAGGGATAAAGGAATATTATCTATATACTAAAAGAGAATTACTTGACAAACTTTCAAGAAAAAAACAACAATACAGAATATCAAAAAGATTATACAAGCCTGAGCCAGTAAGGAAGCAACCTCGCAGCTGAAGCAGCAAACTATATCTGGGTAGCTGACGCTGGGCATTCTGGGATAAGGGGTACCCTCGAGCCAGTAAACAGCTCTCGAGCTATAAAAGATGGCCGAGTAGGAGCCGAGGATCGGTTCCGAACCCAAATAGCAAGAACGAAGGTGAGATAGACAACTTAACATTGGTTGGTTCCAAAATGCAAGCTAATGGAGTAGTCGCAGGTATGCCCTGAGCCGAAGTGGTCACAGGTGACGAAGTTGAAATAGGCAAAGTAAGGTCTATGATCGCTGCCGGAGGCAGGACAAGTGCCGAAACAGGTGCCGGTATAGAAGGCTTTGAGATGGTAGGAGCCGAGGAAGCCAGAGCCGTAGTGGCAGATTTATGCTCCGAAGATAACTCTGGGACCTTTGATTTCCCAGGCTTGCTCTGATCACCCGATGGTGAAGAAGGAACAGAGTGGGATCTCTTTTTGCCCTTAGTAGGAGGGGTTGAGACCTCCATCGCAGAAATGGCCTCTGAGAAGGGAGACTTGAGCAACCCTTTCAGAATGAGTTTATTTTTACGCTCATTAAGAGTGCGTTGACTGAAACACTGACAAATGTCACATGGAGGCTGCACCAAAAGGTGGGACACTCCCAAACAGTATTCACAGTCATCATGAGAATCACTATTAGGTAACTTGTCATTACATGAAGTGCAACGCTTAAAACCTGAAACACCCTTATCTGACAGCTTGATAGAAAAGACACCACAGGCCAACTGTATAATCTAACAAGAACAAAGTTAACTCCTTTCAAAAAAGTCACAACAATAACAATACAGTGGTTTGTAGAGAAAAGAAGGGAAACACCTGAATAAAGGTCAAAGCTAATAGTTTAAACAGGAGAGACAATACCAACTATGGTATTAAGAAATACCACAAGGGTAAGGGAGGAAAGGCCGTACCAACAATGGTGCATGAATGTTTACCAATGATAACAAGGGATAGAAAGGAAAAACAAGGTTAAACAGAAGAAAAGACACTGGAAATACTAATCGCTTAATAAAATTTGAAGATATCCAAAATTGTTCACACAAATATCAAAAAATTTCCATTTAGCTGAGAGCTCGGCTGAAATGTGGCTTTACGGCTACGTGACAAACGAGATCTGAGATAACAGGGAAAAGGGCGTTCTGGGTAGAGGCCTAGCTCTAGAGTTTTTTGGCTGGCATGAGCTTGGTAAAAAGGCCGCCTCGGTTCCGAGGGCCAAGAACCGAACCCATCAGGGATGAATGGAAAGAAGATTAACGACATCAGATTTAAAATTATGAGGAATAAAATGTGAGCTATGCTTGTGTTGTCTGTTTACTCAGAATAGTGAACACTTGGTGTAGGCATTAATAAATTCCAGGGCACATCATTCGTCAGCCTACAAACACTTATTGAGTATTCAACAAACTAGCCCCAGCAACATGGAATCACTCTGCCAGCAGAAATTACAAAAAAAAAAAAAACTTTCAGAAAAGAACTGAAGAAAACAACAGATGTATACCAAAACTTATCAAAAGAGTAATAGTTTGAATAGATTGCTGTTGCAGTGGCATAAAACTATATCAGATGAATCTTGCCAAGGACTGGCTATCCAGCCAGTACCCAAAAGTTTGTATGGGTGACAAAAATCAGAGCTTTCCTGTCTAGCAAACAAAAAAGGAGGCTGTAAAATATATCAACATGACCAGGATTCAAACTTGCAATTTATCAGCTAGAAAAAAAGAGGGGCAGGGATGAGGGGAACCCTACCCTCTCCAAGGAATAGAAGGAATAGAATCCAGTATTGAGCCAGAAGGGAATCAAATGAAAATGAGGGGATGGAGGGACTTTACTACTGCAGAACAGTGTTATATACAAACATTTACTGCTATGGTAAGTTTCCTTACACAACTGTACTATGATCATCATTAAATCACTGTAATAAAAAGACATATGAATACCTGCTAAAGCCTAGATAGCTAGCAAGGAGAAAAAGGGGTCACAGTCTAAAAGCCACTGTAGAACAGACCTAGCAAATTCTGCTCTACCTCTGGAGAATGCATCAGTCGTATTATGCTTGGTGAAGGTGTGTACAGAAGACCAAGTTATTGCCTCTAGAAGAGTTCTAGAGTCTACCCCTTTCAAAAATGCCCTAGAAGTGGCCAATGCTCTGGTAGAATGAGCTTTGATCTTCTGATTGACTGACTTTCCAAGGTAAAAATAACAAAATTGCATAGAATGGTATACACATTTTGAAACTGTCTGTTTTGACACTGGTCTTAATATTATGCAGTCCTAACGAAACCTAAGATAGGTAAAACACCATCAAAGCTTGCAACTTAGAGACTAGCCAAAGTCAGAGAAGTGAGTAAAACATCAGCAAATCAGCAACATCACATCAGCTTGATAATCTGGTTTGAAAGGTGGAAGAGTCAGTTTTCAAAACAAAACTGAGATCACAAGGAAGAGCCACCTCTTTTTGAGGTAGATGGATTTGCAGTACCCCTTTCAAAAATTGTTCTACTTGGCAAAAGGCAGTAAGGGAGATTCTAAAGGCAGACAAGCAAAATGTCTAAAAGATGAATCATAACAAATGATTAAGAAAGGCCTGATCTTAATTCACACAGTTAAGTCCCTATGCCTTATAACCTTGGTCAGGCCAAATGGCCATCCTGGAACACTGATTCCTTTAAATAAGGCGTTAAAGCATACAAGTCTTACTTTACATCCAGGCAACCAAAGATTTTTTAAACATTTCTTCACTCTATGATAAACATATTTGGAGTATTATTCCAAAGAAATATCATTTTATTTGTAAAAAGTGAAAATTTTAATTTAATCTTACATAGTGGAACTTCAAAATTTAAATTACTACGCCTTACATTCCTGTCACTCATAAGAGGATTCATCTTAAACATTGCCTGCAAAACACGAACATGAAAAATACTGTAGGCCAATATTAGCTTACCATGGTGATATATATATATATATATATATATATATATATATATATATATATTGTGTGTGTGTGTGTGTGTGTGTATGTGTATATATATATATATATATATATATATATATATATATATATATATATATATATATATATATATATATATATATATAGGGTCTATATTACAAAGTCAAACTTATATAAGTTTGAATGTTGTAATATCGATCAATATTACAACGTTCGAACTCCTGTGAGTTCGACGTTGTAATATAGACCCTATATATATATATATATATATATATATATATATATATATATACATACATATCGAATAAAGTTGTAAATGCCTACACCTAGACTCATAATCCAATAACCTGAAAGAGCTTTTTTTGTAAACTTCCTTTGTACACCATCAAGTTCTTTCAATTGTCTTTGAGTAAGGATACAAAAATTATTATACTCCAAAACTGGACTAATAAATGATAAATATTTGCACTAAACATTTCTCATCTCTTGTTGTCAGTAATTTCAATGTAAATCCCATCTTCCTTAAAACTTTAGAACATACATTTTTAATATGTTTATTGAAAGCCGTCAGAAGTTACCAAAATTCCCAAATCATTATAGTGTTGAGTTTTTTTCAAAATACACACTAGCTAAGTATGCTGACCATTTATTATACTTACTTGTAAAATAATAATAAAAGAAAACGACAATAATCCACAGAATAAAACTTACTTGTAAAATACATATTACATTTCTCGGTATTAAATTTCAAACCTGATAACTTTGCCCATTCTGATAATTTCTTCATATAGGCATTTAATGAATCACAATCTTTGCCACTTTGCATAAGAAAACCAATTTTACAATCTCCAGCATATTTATATGTCCGGAATTCACTATTTTTGGAGTAGTAGGGAAAACTATATTAAGAAGTAAAGATCCCAAGACTGATCCTTGTGGTACACCTGATTTCACTGGCAGGGACTCGGGCAATATACCCCTACATCTTACACACTGTGTATGATTCCTGAGCCATTCCATAATCCATTTGACAAGATAGCTATTCACCTTCAGTTCTTGAAAACATTTCTTATTTACCAAAAAAGGTAAACAATCAAATGCTTTAATAAGTAAAGAAAAAAAAACTCCTGGATAAAGTCTTTGTTCCAAAGCTTCTTTTATATACTTGTAAAAACTTAGCAGGTTTGTTAATGCACATTTTCCCTTAACAAATCTATGTTGTTTAACATCTACCAAAGATACATCAATACCTGTTATACTGAATAATTCCATTAAATTTCTCTTGAAACACTTCCCCAAAATGGAAGTTAAACGTATAGGTCTATAATTTCCAATGCAATCTGTTTTCCCTTTTTTAAATGTAGGCATGATATGAAAGATTTTCCATTCTTTCGGTACATATCTTCGTATCAAAAAATTTGTTAAACATAATATAAAGAATTGGAAACAACACATTTTTAATCTTAAACAACAGTATACTAGGTATTAAGTCTGGACCCACTGATGAAAACTTATTTTTGCTAATACCTTAATAACTGGTTCTGTCGTAATGGTTCGGCATACCCCCCTAACTTTTATTTCATCAAAATGTGACTGTGAATCAATTACATCATTACGATTCCATGTAAAAAAACTGAATGCATTCATCAGTTATATCAACATTATTTATTCTAAATGAAGTGGATATAACACTTGTCCTTCAGTGATTTAATATACATATAAAATGCTTTCTTATTTGATGTATCGTTAACTAATCCAAGGTTATATTTATTTTGTGTTATCTTACTATTTGACCTTAATTTTTTTCAAGTTTTATTTTAAGCTTTCTTATTCCTTATCACTGAATATTTTTGTAGGTATTAAATTGTCTCTTCTTCCTTTTCAAGAGTCTACTTAACTTATTTTACCATGGAAATGAATTCATTTTACAGTTTGTTGAAGAAAATGTTGTTAATTTAACACCGCCTGTTAATAAACCTGCTGTTAGCTGATACACCTTCTCCACTCGAAGGGACTGAAATAACCTCTCCCAAATTACTGTTTTGACATTATGTATTAGTTGACTACAATCAGTTTTACTCAAATTACTTGTTTTAAGCAAAAAATTACATATTATTGCATTATGATCAGAAGAACCTAATGCTTGACTATCTCAATATTCCTAAAGACATCAGGATTTTTTGCGATTACATAAAAGTTTCTTCCAGCTAGTGTTATCTGTGACTACCTGTGTCAAACCATTCCCAAAAGTTAAATTCATAAATTTATTCTCAAAATGTGTTCTGCTAGACTGTTCAGATCATAGTATTCCCGGTTAATTAAAATCTCCTAGCATTACTATGTTCTTATAATCTAAAAGATCTTCCAAAAGAGTTAAAAAAACAATGTGAACACTGTTATCCATAATAAGGGTTCTATAACATAAAATAATATCAAAATTAACAGTGCTCCTTGTGTCTTTAATTCTTACAATCAATCCTTCTAGTTCAGACAGCAGTTTAATTAATATGGAAAGCATAGTAGAATGAATGCACAACATAACCCCCACCATCATGAAAATTTGCTCACAAACATTTATGTTTTGTAAAATTTCAATATGTAAAGATGTGGAATTCCAAAATGCTACAAATGCTATAACTATGTAAATATTTTCTTGCACTAATCCCAGTAACTCATCAAATTTGTTGCCCAAACTTCACGCAGTACAAAAGCAACAGCTTACAAATGTATCAATACTTCTGCAAGTTGCATCAGCTTGCTTAGTAAACTTTCTCCTAAAAAGTTTTTAGATAATCAGTGATTTTACTTGAGACATAACTAGCCCCGTAATAATTCAAATGAAATTCAGTCCAGGAGTACATTCTATAATCATTAATACAAAAAAAAAAAACAAGAACATACTTCGCAGTGTGGAGGATGTGATGTTCACTTCCTAAATTATGCTATGCACGGAGTTCACTTAATAAAAAATCGAACTGTAAAACATAACTGTAATATGTGCTACAAAATAATCGACTAGAAAATACAATCTTCCTAGACTTTAATTAATTTTAGCCGATAAACTGTAGAAAATTTTCTCATTTGGTTATTACACATAAATGCCTCTGTAAACATGTAATCAGATAAAGACTGGTACTGAAAATTTTCACATAAGACAAAGTCAACATGGGAAATTCCCAACAGCTCAAATATATCCATCACTGATCTTTTCATATGATTCAGAGGAGTTGATTTCAAATCATTTATACCAGCATTAACTATGTCTGAGAAATACCTTGACCTATATGTTGTAAGCATACACACTATTTTTCTTTAACATCATCCAGTATCAATCCTGGTAAGAGTAACAAAATAATAAAAAAAACCCAGCAAGTTTTAGCATAGAGTCACTCAAAATCAATGTTTAATTTTTCATTTCTCCACATAAAAGACTTGATTTACATCGATATTAACTGATCCTAATGGTTAACAACATTTCATCACAACCATCACTAACATTACACCTTGCTTTCTTATTTTTTGGAATGCAATACTCTTATTTTTCTAAATTTTGTAATCTTACCTCATTACAGTCAGACAGCAGAATAAGTCTTCACTGGTATCTGTTTCATATTTATTGTTTGTCAGAGGCATTCTCATTATCTTTTCTCAAGTTTTTAATAATCACGTTTGTCATACTGAAGAACCCAATAGGCCTCTGCCATAGATGAATTCATAGGTTCATAGGTTGGTACTGGGCTATCTGCGCGAAGGCATATATTAGCCCAGCCATGTTGTGCGGTATTCACCGCCCCTTTAGTAGTTCCCTAGACCCTTGTACTAGCAGCTAGTACCCTTGGCCCCTATCTAGTAGTGCTGATCCCCGGTGTGAACTTTCTGTTACCCATCCATTCATCAAGGTTCCTCTTGAAGAGTGATAGTGAGGGGCTCTGTCTTATGTAGATCGGGACCCTGTTCCATAGTAAGGGAAGTCTCTGCAAAGGGAATCTATCACTCCAGCATGTTCTATTCATTGTTGTGTTGAGGTTTATATCTCTAGAGCGTGTAGCTTGAGTAAATTTGGTTTTGCTAAGATGGAGCATGTTCAACAATTCGGGGTTGAACATGGCTCTGTACGTTAGACAGAGATCGCCTCTGAGAAAGTGTTATGCAACAGAGAGCAGTCTTAGCTTTTTCAATCGTGCTGCATAGGGCAACTGTTTGATGCCAGTAATCCTCTTGGTTAGGTACCTCTGTGGTCTCTCCAGCTGCTGGAGATGTCTAGCCAGGTACATTCCAATTGGTGCATTGTACTCAATAATGGGTCTGATGAGGGAAGAGTAGAGGGGCACCATTACATTCTTAGATCTTGATGCAAACCCTTTTGTGATCAGATGGGTCACACAGAAGGATTTTCTAACCACTTTGACAACATGGTTATCAAAGGAAAGCTGACTATCTACTTGGGTCCCTAGATCCCTTATTTCTTTTTCAGATTTCAGGGGATTACCTCCTATGTTGTAGTTTGCGGGTACTCTGTTTTTCCAAAAGGGATTACTACGCATTTTTTTGCATTTAGCTTGAGACCATGGCTTTGACACCAGGCATCAGTCTCATTTAGGCCCTTCTGGAGGATCTCCATGTCGGCCGGAGACTCTGTTATAGCACCCAGTTTGCAGTCATCTGCAAACTTAGTCAGCCACAGCCCTTCCGTGCTTGCCTGTACGTCTGAGAAGTATATGCCAAACAGGAATTCTTGTTCTTATTGTGGCACCAGCTATCAAATCTCTTCCATTTGGCTAAATAGGATTTACAAGTTGCAAGTTTTCAAGTCTCCTTCAATACCTCCTGCATTGTCTTCTAGAGAAAATGTGCCTACATGAGATCTGAATGTTATCATCCATGCTGTCAGATTTAAAAACTCAGGAGGAGCAGTAATCCTTTATCCCATGTGATTAGATCCAGCCTGTGGGGAAGTGTGTGGTTATTGCACTTGACAATTTTCTCTTTTCATTTTCATGTTTGCTGCTTTATTCATCTTTATATATCTTTTACACAAATATGCAGTCCTCATTCATAGTGCAGATACACTCCTCCAGCGGCAGTCCCAGATACTATTAAATTGTATTTTGCTTTATATATACCCAGCAGTGAGAGTAGCCCAAAACTGGAGGTTACAATTTTCCTGAATATTAAAACAGACATTGACAAAAATCTTATAATATGCCACTGAAATTCCCTAGAGTGACAAAGCGCACTTGTAACAGGGAATGTCTTTTGGGGTGTGATCCAATTCAAATCTTGCTAGTTCTACTCTAGTTTAGCTATTGCTATACTGCAGTCTCCCTCTGTAATCTTTCCCAAATCCCCTACTTCTTCCTTTATAGTTTACTCTGACAGGGCCTCCCAGCTCCTAATTCTTTCTTCCTGATGTCTTCCATTAATGTGATAATGTCAACAACCAAGGTCCTGTTTTTTCAATTTTTTAGTTAACCTTTTTTGCCACTAACAAAATAAATGCTAAGTGTGTTTTTTTTGATCCCATAAAATGTGGATGGTCTACCCAATTCAAACATATATTTATTAACTTTGGTGATTACTTCTGGCCAAGTACCATTTTGATTAACCTTTCTATGCCTAGGTTGTAGTCCACTAGTTTCAGCATGTATAGAATATATGTTTCTAGTCTCCAGAATTCTCTTCCCCACACCTCCAACACTTCTCTTTTGTGTCAGAAACATTTTATGAAGTTTAGGTGGTGTATAAATGCACTTATGGAAATACTTCTATCCAAATATCTTAAATCTATGGAGCTTTGCTGCAATCTAACTCATATATCTCTTTCCAGTCATTATCTACCATCTCAACATTCAGTTCATTTTCCAATCCCTTTCTTAATTTAAACATAGGAATCATTTTATCTTTAATTAATGCCTTATAGATTCTACTATCCTCTTAGTGAAGCCTAAAACCCTCCCTTGCCTCCAACCGAATGTTAATCAGTTCTGGGCATTGCTGAATCCTCTTTCTAACCTCCTTCTCACACCTGTTTAGGATGTTATAAACCCTTACATACTTCATTTGAGACAACACTCGTGTTCTATTTTTCTTTAATCTCATTCCAAAGGATTATTCCCCCGTGTTCCCAAAAATGTAACCTTTTGTCATTATGCTTCTAGTCCTTTAAACCTTTAGATTATATCTGAAAAGGACCTCCTATCATTCCTATTGATGAAAGTTTACATTTCCAATTACTGCAGCATCTTAGCTTCAATATCTTAGTTAAATATTAATATTGATTAACTTCTTTGCTTGACAATTCTTTACCATTTATAAGTGCAGATTGTCAATTTTTTAATTAATTCCCTTTCCCCTCCTTGCAAGAAAAAAAATTTCCATCAGGCAGAGTAGTCATCAGATGGAAGGTAATAACAGATTTTATTTTGTACTGCCATGAAATATTCATACAGGTGTGGTACTCCTAAATCCCCTTTCTTCTTGTGGAAGACTCATCTCCTTCTAATTAACCCTCAGGTGCTTATCTTCCCATATAAAAAGGTGAAACCCTTTTCCATAACTGTTCCCAAAATGTCTTCCCTGGATCATACAAAAAGGTCTGCGCTATGTATAGTATCTGAAGTGCTACAAAATGTTTAACTGTAAGAATACCATATACACATATTTTCCATCTATTCAAACTTATCTGTACCTTAATTCTTAACTCCTCCCAGGAGCATTTCAGAAAGCTCTCAGCTTTTTTTTTCTGTCCACACTCCTAAATACTTTAATGTAGAATGCCCCCAAACTTGAGGGAAACTTTGCATTAGCTCCCAACATGGGGCATAGTTAATTGTGAAAGCCTTTGTTTTCTCTACTTTGATTTTGTAACCTGAAATTTTAGTAAAACATTGCAAAATGCAAAATAATTGTTTAATGTCCTCTTCTGGATTAGTAAGATAGCTAATGACATCATGGGCAAATAATGCCAGCTTTTCTTGTCTGTCGCCCCACCAAGAAATCCCAAACATGAATGTCAGATTGCCTTATTTTTTTGGGCCAGTGGTTCAAGACATGGTGCAAATAATGGCGGGAGTGGCCACCCCTCCCTAGTGCCCCCTTACATTTTCAAAGATTTTGTAAGACTAGCATTTATCACCTGCACTTCCCTGACAGAGTATCAATTACGCAGTAAAGTCACTAGTTTTTTAGATAATTCCAATTTAGTTAAAACTTCCCATTGAAATTCTCAAAAGTACCCTGTCAAATGTCTTTTCAGCATCAAGTCCTATCAATATCAAACTAGCTTTATGGGCCACATTAGTTTTTACAATAACCTACCCTTTATAAAGCCACAATTTGTCACTGTCCATCAGTCCTGGGATTACCATGTCCGGTCTTTCAGCTATGACTGTCATGAAAACCTCAGTCATAATTCAGTATTGACACTGTTCTATATAAGCCCGGAAAACTTGGGTCTTTTCCCTCCTAACAAAGTATTACTATAACTGCTTTCTTCCAAGATTTTGGTACTTTCTGGTCTAGAAGACTCTCATTAAAAAAACACTGCCAAGCGGGTACTACCAATTCCATGAATTTCCTCCAGCACTCTATAGGAATACCATCTAATCTCTATGTTTTCCCGGATGCCTGTTTTGTTAACTGTTCCTCCCATGGTAATAGGTTTACTTAGCTCTTTTTGTTGCTCACCAAATACTGGTTTGATTTTTTGGGAATGGAGAAACTCTTAAGCTTGGTGGGAAAAAGTTCCAGTGTCACTTGTATCCAATATGAGCCCAAGAATCTGATTTGATTTTACTCCAGTGGGACAAAGAAACAGAAGCAGAAAGGTTATTTACTAGATTGTGTGGATAACCAGAGTGGGGAGTAGAGGGGAGTTAGTTCCCTTGCCACTTTTTCTTATATTTATGAGTTACAGATTTTTGCTGGAACTGCTTTTTCCTAAAAAGGGCATTGGACTATATTTTGGCATATGAGACTGAAAAAAATGCTTAACACCTAAATAAGTTTACCTCTTTCATCAAGGCATTTTAAAACTTCAACTGAGTAAGACTCAAAAACCTCTGTTGCTCAAGGGAACACTGAAGATCTATACCTTTACATCTTCAGGGAGGTATTACAATCTCAGTCAAACATACAAGCATAGAACAGAAACTGTGGCAACTGTCACTGAAACTGCATCATAGATACACTTAAGGGTTACATCTAGTTATTTGAGACGCTGGTGAAACCATGTTAGAGATGACTTTCCCTCAAATGAAGGTAAATCAGTGACAATCTTACCCATATGTGCAAAGATTGTGAGATGAAATTTGCCCACACGAGCCTGATGATTTACTGGCCTAAAGGCTACAGCAGAAGATTTACAGATTTTTTTCCATACTGGTCAAAATCTTTCCCATCCTTGTCATATAGAACTAGGCTACTAGTGGTTAACTCTTTAGAACTGGAGTTTTTGGCCTAAAAAGCACAACAGGATTTGCAACAGTGTTACACAACAAGAATTTAAAAAATGTAGGTGCTTTATAAATCCTAACATGCTTTTTGGGTGCTGGTGGTTGACTATCTGGAGAAGCTCATGCAGACAAAAAAGCATCCTCCACATCACCAATGATGGGAATAATGCAGAAGGTTTTGGAGTATCCACCTGAAGGAGTTTGTAGTACCTCATTTGTGGGTCTGATATTTCTTCTTCTTCGTACTGGTAGATGTCCTTCATTCTGGCAATCATGTCAGAAAAGGATACCTTCCCTACAGAAGAATTAGAGGTAAGTTTCCTCATTGTCTGAATTTAAAGTAGCTGGAAGGATAACTGGGAAGCATAGTCCAGGCCCTCCTCTTCTACCTCTGACATGGAGTCAATATCTGGGGGAAGAGCACACCCTTACTTCAAATATAAAGAAGCAAGAGAAGAAAACTATATGGACTGAAAGGTTTTGATAATCCTCTTACCTAAACTACATCACTCTTCTTTAGCTTCTTTTGCAGATGGGGTAAGAAGGTGGAGAAAATGCTTGTTTTTGTGTCATCTTTTTAGTGTCACTAAAGTGACAGACTTAGAAATATTGGACATCTGTACTTCTGTTACCAAGCCCATTACCTCTTCCCTAATCAACTACTGAGGGATTCAATTTACCACTTTCAAAACTACAAGATGGGACTGTTTTCCCTTCTTTGTAATTGCTGCACATTCTGTCTTCAAGGACTTGCCAGGCTCCTAACCTTTAGGAGGTGTCCCTCAGAGCAGAACCAGAGGGGTCAGTACTCTGGAGGGCCACCTTGAAGTCTGCTATCACAGATCAGGGCAGACAGGCTGAAGGTGAAACTGATTAAAAACCTCTTTCACAGATTTTCTTTTGTTAAGAATTGGAAAGGGGAAATCTGTAAAGTTGAGCTGTTATCCACAAAGACAAATGAGCAAGAGCATTTGGTCACTGATTTATGAGAAAATGTTAAAGCTATTAAGCTACCTTCTGATCATCTTGGAGATAAAGGTCAACCAATCAGGCAGGCGCGGACATTGTGTCTCTCTTAGACAAATTAGTAAGTCTGTTTGTGAATCTCTGTAAGGTACCTGCCTTCCACACAGACACCTCCTTTTTGTCCTAGACAAAGAAAAAAAATTCTCACATTTTTTTTTAACTCAAAAATAAATAAATAAATAAAAAGGACAGATGGGGAGAAAAAGAAGTTAAGTCTCCTGGGAGTACTTATCTGCCCAAAAGTTGAACAAGCTGACAACTGATATTTTGAAGGCACAGCAGACAGTCTGACTGAAATCTTAAATGGCAAGAAACTTCATATTTTTAGTACCCATGTATGCTTTTATACCAGTATGCCCTTGGGCATTTTTGGCTGCGAAAAACATGTGGAAGGTATCCAAAAGCTTCTGTACAATGGCTGATCCTTGACAGGATATGTCCCATACAGCTATATGCTACTGCAACAGTGATCTACTGATGAAAAAAAGAAGTTATGTACTCACCATAACATTTCATGTGAGTTGTTCATCTTACCTTCATTCTTACTGATGGGTTCAGAACCGATCCCTGGCTCCAACTCGGCCTAATGCAAAAGCTCGAGGTCTTCAACTAGCTCAAGGCCTACTCCCTATCCCATGATGCACTGGTGCTTCCCTCAGATCTTGTTTACTGCCAATAAAAATACATGCCACTCTTGATATACCAATAACAGAAGAAAACTACATAAAGGTCAATACAACCATGTCTTAGGTGAATACTCGGTCCCCAAGAAGCTTGGATGGGGTTTGTAGGATGGGACGCAAGAATGAAGGTGAGATGAACAACTCACATGGAACATTATGGTGAGTACATAACTTCTTTATGTGAAGTTGTTCTATCTCGCCTTTCATTCTTACTGATGGGTTAGCATCCCAAGCACCAGCTTTCTCGGGTGGCTCACGGGAGTATATTCTTCAGGACAGTGGAACCAAAGGAAGCCCTGCCCCTGGAGGCCCTATCTACTTTGTAATGAGTGATGAAGGTATGAGGCCTTGACCAAGTAGCTGCTGCACAAATAGTATTTATTGGTAATTTGGCAGTAAAGGCTGAAGAGGTGGAGACAGCTCTAGTAGAATGGCCCTTTATCTTTTGATGTAATGATGTATTTACTGAACTGTAAGTGAAAGAAATACAATCTGATAACCATTTTGATAAAGTGGTTTTCACCATAGGTGCACCTTTTTTGGACTCTGAGAAAGAAACAAAGAGCTATTCTGTTTTCCTGAAATCTTTGGTCCTGTCTAAATAGAATCAAAGCTGTCTGTGAACATCAAGCTTGTGCAGCATATACTCCATCTTACTGTCATATTTAGGGAAGAAAACAGGCAACTCTATAGACTGACTGAGATTTGCCTCTGAACATACTTTCGGTAAAAATGATGGATTTGTCCGAACAGAAACTCTATCATTATGAAAAATCATATATGGGGGTTTAGGACAAGGCTTGTAACTCTGAAACCCTTTGAACAGAAGTAATGGCCATTAGAAATATGGTTTTCCATGTTAGATACTTCAGGTCACATGAAGAGGCTGGTTCAAAAGGTGGCAAGATGATTCGAGAAAGAACAAAATTTAAATTCCACAGGTTAATCGGAGATTTAATGGGTGGTCTCAAATGTAATGTGCCCTTGAGAAATGCCTTGGAAAGTTTATGTGGCATAATATTAGACCTTTGATTACCAAGATGAAAGATAGATATTGCAGCTATTTGGACTCGAATGGTTGTGGCAGCTGCCCCCTCATTGCATAGTTCAGTCAAAAATTCCAAAACAGAACATACAGAAACTAAATAGGGATTCAGTGTGGTTTTTCAATACCCATATTGAGTATCCTTTCCATTTGCTAAGATATAACTTCCTAGTAGACGATTTGTGGGAGGATATCAGTTTATGCTGAGCTGCAGCTGAAATATTCTGAAACCTGACTATATTTGGAATTGCAGCAGCCAAGCTGTCAATTTGAGGGACTTAAGAGATGGATGAAGAGCCCCCGATGAGTGAATCAGGAGGTCTGGAACTGGGTCCAACAGCCAATGTTGTTCCAACAGATGAGGCCATAGGAATGGAAACCAAATCTGACGAGGCCAGTACGGGGCTATGAGAATTATGGTCCTTCCCATAACACTGGCTTCCTGTAAAACTTTGGGTATCAGAGGAAAGGGAGGAAAGGCATAAAGGAGACCCGGGGGCCAATCGCATACAAGCACATCCCTTGGGGCATCCCATCGTTGGGGGATTAGGGCAAAACAGCTGCTAGATATCGTGTTTGTGGAGGTGGCAAAGAGATTGCAGCAAAGGTGACCCCATTTGTGGAATATCCTTTCCACTACTTCTTTTTTCAGGGACCACTCATGAAGCCATATGCGTTGCTATCAGAAAACGCTGGGTAGAGGTTGTTCAAAGCCATACTCTCAGGGCCTCAAGACATAGTGGGTAAGATTTGGTCCCTCCTTGTTTGTTGATCTACCAGACTACTGACATGTTGTCTGGACTGCAATGGTCCCTAGAGGGAGACAGTCTTGAAAGGACTGCAAAGCTAGAAGTACCGCTCTCATCTCTAGGACGTTTATATTCAGACTGGCCTCGTGTTGTGTCCATGTGCCTTGGGCTGTCCTGCTGTCATTCCCTGATAATGTCCCCCCACCCTATAAGGGAAGCATCCGTGGTCACTGTGGCAGTTGGGGTTGGTAAAACAAAAGGTCGGCCTATCATTACCGAATGCGATGTTAGCCACCACTGTAGGTCCTTTTTGCAGGTCTTCTTGATTATAATCTGATGAGACATTGGTAGATTCTGAAAAGACCACTGTGTGAAAAGGCACCATTGAAGTATGCGCATGTGCATTCGACCCAGTGGAATTGCAATGAGTGCTGCTGCCTTTGAACCCAATAATTTGAGAACCAGAGATGCCAGGGCTTTTCTTCTTGAAAGAAGGGTTAGAACTTGTTGACGAAGAGCATAGACCCTTTCTGGTGGAAGTTTCACGGACATTGTGGTGGTGTCTAAGTCTGCTCCTATAAACATGGTATGCTGCAATGGCGTTAAGTCAGACTTTTCTAAATGTATGGTAATCCCCAGCTAACAGCAAAGATTCATGGTCATGTCCCTCGCTTGTATGAGTTGATGCCTGGTGATGGCGGTTAGGAGCCAGTCGTCTAGATATGGAAACATCTGGAATCCTAGTCATCTCAGGTGAGCCGTGACTACTGCCATACATTTGGTGAAGACCCGGTGGGGCTCTAGTGAGACCAAAGGGCAGAGCTCGAAATTGGTAGTGACTGGCTCCCAGCTGAAAGCGCAGGTGATCTCTGGATGGTCTGGCCACTTTTATATGGTAGTATGTATCCTGGAGCTCTATCAAGCACATCCAATTGTCTTTCCCTAGAAAAGAGAGTATCAACTGCAGCATGACCATCTGGAACTTTGTCTTTTTTACAGATTTGTTCAGTCAGCTGAGATCAAAAATTGGTCTCCAGTCCCCTGTTTTCTTTGGAACTAAAAAGAACCTTGAGTAAGTTCCAGATCCTATCTGGTCTGCTGGGACCGGCTGGATGACTCTTTTTTCTAGCAACTTTTGGATTTCTATGGTTGCTTGTTCCCTGTGACAGGGTGGGATGTCCGGGATTTTGTTTTCAGGGTGGGGTAAGAAAGAGAATAGAGTAACCCCTGGAAATTATGCTTTGTATCCAGTTGTCTTCTGAAATTTTTAGCCAGGTGTCTGGGTACAATGATAAGCATCCCCTGACTACCTCCAGAGGTGGACAGGTGGGCCTCATCTCAAGAGCACTAATAGGGCTTCCCAAAGAATTGATCTCTGTCACCCTGGATCTGCGGACCCCCTCTCCCGCGTGGATGGCATCTTCCATTATTGCCCCCTCCTCTGCCTCTGGAGGGGGGGGTTCACCACGAGTGTCCTGAAAGGTTCCTTGAGTTTTACAGACTCACATCTTTCCTCCTTTCTGACCTTTGGGGTAAGGTCTGGTAGGTGTGGAAAAACAGATTCCAATGGCAGACAGAGTCTTTCCATCTTGTTCACTCCTGATAAGCGTTTCTTTCACTTTGGGTCCAAAAAGGGACAAGCTATCGAAAGGGGTGTTGATAAAGGATGACTTAAAGGGCTCTGCAAATGGACATAAGCGCATCCAGGAATGTCTCCTAAGAGCAATTCCTTAAGCCGCTGCTCTACTCACTCCATCAACTGCGTACAAAACCAGATACATGGACGAGTTTACTATGGAATTAAGGGTAGAGAGCTGGGAAGATACTTTATCTGAGACCCCCGCAGCTACTGAACCCTGAAAAGCATCTCCTAGCTCTTTAATGAGATCTCTTTGCAGCCTAGTGAAGTGCGTAAGATAATTCAGTGACCTAATGGCAAAAGTCGCTGAAGTAAAATGTGCTTCCCATATCTGTCCATGACCCTGGAATCTTTATTCGGGGGATGGACAGACGTCGAAGTTTTGGATAACTCTTTCTTGGTGGCCGCTGCCACCACCATGGCATCAACAGGGACTCCTTTAGTAAGAAATGCTTTGTCCTGTGGTGAGGTAATAAACTTGTTGGGCTTCCTAGGGACAGGTTCCACTTTATCTAGAGACTCCCAAGCCTTTCGACAAACTAGGTCTCTAAGTTCAACGAAAGGTGGAGTCACCCAGGTGGCAGAGGGCTGAGACCCAATCAGTAGGGTTGATGGGCTGCCAGCTGCCCCTCTGTTTAAGGATCTCCAAGATATCTGTAAAAGAGATATTTTCAGAGGGTGACCCTGGGGACCCTTCCAATTCATCTAAATCAGTGTCTGAAGTGATGGACTCCTGAGGGGCATCCAAATACTTCCTTCCCCTTGCATAGCCTCTTCCTAGGTACCTCCTCAGTGGAAATTTCTGGTGAGGTCTTGGAAGAGCAGGGCTTGCCCAATGTGGCTTCCTGAGCCTTTGGGTCTCTACACTTCTGTGGAATCTGTGATGCAGAAGTAGATGCCGGTGCTTTAGGAGAGGAAGTTGGCAGTCCTGATGAAGAGGTTGTTCGGGGGGACAATCCTCTCCTCATGGCATCGAAGGCACCACGGGCTCGATGCGAAGAAACCCCCGGATCCGAAGAAACAGTGGATTCCCTCGGCAGCAAGACAGTGGGCTCTGAACCATAGGTAGGCACCAAACTCACCCGCGCCGAAGCCTCGAGAGGCAAAGTTGGACCTGAAATATCAGTTCGACTATCCTCGCTGGACCCGACTGGCGAGTGTAGGCCCTTAGACTCCTCAGTCGGCACTGAAGTAGTCCGAGATATTGGATCGAAAAGTCTTGGTGCAGGCGTCGGTACCGATGGCTCCACTATCATCAGCTCCGAGCACTCTGGCTCCGAAACCTCAAGTCGGATCAGAGTAGGAACAGAAGTAGCGGGGGGGTTTTGGTCGGTTCTGAGGCTTGAGGGGTCAGAACTGACAAATGTATGGCTAACTCTGGTGTCTGAAGTAGCTTCTGCACCACACGATCCACGTCCATATCAGACAAGCTCCTTGAGGACCAAGAAGATGGGGCCGATGAAGCTATGGATTGTAGTATTGGTGATTTCAATATTGGAGTTACCGGTTCCAATACCGGGGACCGGCTCCTTACAGTGACAACTGTCAGCTCCGAGGTCAGTGGCGCCAAAGTTGTTTGTTTGTTAGACTTAAGACTTAGATGTACTGGGAGGTTTTGCTGGCTCCGAAGATCCAGTAGTAGAAGACTTTCTTGAAAATTTGTAATGACTGGACTGACGTTCATCCAATTTTTCCTGAAAGGAGGACTTTATTAAACCTCTAACCACTAGTTTGTTCCTTCTCTCATGCAAAACATGTGAACTAAATGAGTGGCAGATGGAACAAGTCTCCTGAAGGTGCAACGCACCCAAACAATACACACACTACGTGTGCCCATCTGTAATGGATATTTTCTGTCCACATTTAGGGCACTTCTTAAATCCTGATTTGGATTGTTTAGCCTCTTTGTCCTTGTCCTGAGACATTTTAATGGTAACACTCTTTCCTATATAGCAACACAAAGAAAGCTCTCAAAGCAAACAACGAGCTTCAGCCAAAAAGAGAAATAGCCTTCTAGTTCAAACAGGCTAAATGAACCAATAAACTGATGTATCTCGAGCTTCAGCCAAAAGGAGAAATAGCCTTCTAATTCAAACAGGCTAAATGAACCAATAAACTGATATATCTGACTATATATATATATATATATATATATATATATATATATGTGTGTATACATATTTTTTTTTCACACACTGATAAATCCGTAACAAACTACACAGCCAAGTCAAACAGGCTATCTAAACAAATAATTATTTTTATATATTTTTAAACTGTCACTTTAAGCAAGGTATATATATATATATATATATATATATATATATATATTATATAAAGTCTCACACTAGGTTATCACACTAACTGCTAAGTGAATAGGGAGGTTTACAAGGCCTGAAAAAAAAAATGGCCACAAGGAAATAAGAAAGGTACCAAAAGAATATATAAGTACTAGCGATAATGCGAATTAGAAGTAGTTAACAAAATCCTAACAGAATATATACAAGCTAAATATTTGAAAAAAATTCAAATTCACTGGCCCGAGTTGGTGAATCGCTCCTGATCTGTTGCAACGGCAAATGAGATCTAAAGGAAGTACCAGTGCATCATGGGATGGGGAAAAGTCCTCGACCTGGTTGAAGACCTCGAGCTTTTGCATTAGGCCGAGTCATGAAAGGCGAGAGAGAAAAACTTCACATTTACCTCTTTAAGACAAACCCCATATGACTGCATCAGGGATAAAGGACAGCACAAGAACTTAGCATGGAAGGATTCCACAGTCGAATGTTCAAAATATCAAATGTCTCTAATACCAGCAGAAGTGACTGAACAATCATTTGATCACTTCTGCTGGCATTACTTTGTACACTCATGAAACAGCGGGGAGTGGAAATTTGCCCTTTACCTACTGTTGTTTGATCTTGGAGTTAGTATAGATAATTAGAAGGGGGTGTGGCAGGGCACAGCCCCCAACATGGGGATTGCAGGGAGCCTTGCCCCATTGAAAAAACATAAGTTGTGTTTTTGTAATTCAATATTTCAAAGTACATCCCAAATATAAATATAATAACCTGTATTAACTGTAAGAATTTTTCATATTGTGTTATGTTAACATGTATCACTTGCAAATGCTTGTACTTTCTTTGCACTGGTAACTGCTACTTTACAGTAGCTCTCACTATGACGTGTTATGTTCTAAACTACTAACACGACTAATGACTACACATCTAATCAAACTGTCGAACACTTGTAAATCTGGTGTGTGTCCCCCCCATATATATATATATATATATATATATATATATATATATATATATATATATATATATTATGCATACATACATACACATTTGCAATACTTGACCTTTTGTAAACCCTATGCTTGTCTTGCTGTTACACAACCTGGGTCATGGCAGCTGAGAAGAGTCAATCAAACTAGCCAACATACCCATTTAAGAACCACCACACCCAAACAGGGAGGCACACAGTGAAGCAGCTCTTCACCCTGAAATAGAGGTTTCCACATGGACACCAACAAGAGAGGAACAGGTCCTGGAAAGGAGCCAGGGAGCTGAGGGATTTGGAGAGATCAACACAACAGAAGGGACCCTCCAGAAAAAAAGACTAAGATCTGGAACCACTCACCAAAACTACTGAATCAACTGGAGCAAGAAATCTTAGGTAAGGGTCTGACTTTTATACCTTTTAACAGAAATAACTTGGTGGAAACAGTGATAAATGTTAAGTGTATGTGAGGAAATTTAATCTCAAAGTATTTTTCAATGCCAAAGATACGGATGGAAGCAATACTGATAAAAATGGCAATGGTATAAAATGGAAAAAGCCTAGTGACTTTTGCCCCCCCCCCCCATGAACCCCACCCTGAGTGCATATGAGAGCAAATGTAAGGCTGATATCCACAGGGCCCTCTGTAAACTACCTAGGAAGAAGTTATACAACATTAGCAAACGGGAACTACCTGCTCTAAAAAACATCTGAGCAGAGAAGACTTGCAGGATCATGATGGCGGATAAGGACAGAGGCATCTTAGTCACATATACAGCTGCTTATAACTTCAAGATTGAGGAGATGCATGACAATAACAGATTTTACAGTCAGTGTGATTTTATCACTGTCAGTGTTGCTTGTAATAATTTAAGACAGCATCTAAGAATGCTGCATGGGGATGGATTTACTAGATGCCAAGCTTATTCACTTTTTGTTCAACCCGCACTCAAAAATACCAAGCTTCTTTGGGATCCCAAAACCCCATAATAATATCTCTGATCCTCGCTACAGACCAGTAGTGGCAAGTGGTGGTTCCATGACTGAGACGATATCCATCTACCTTGATGCCCTGATTAACCAATGGCAGAGGCCAACAAATTTTTTATCTAAGTCTCTTTGGATTTTCTTGCTAAAATCAGATATTCCAGTTAGCAATTCCACTATCCTAGTCATAATAGATGTGGAAGCACTTAATACAGTGTTTCCACACAGCTACTGTATTCAAGCTGTAACAGAGGCATATGAAAAGGACAGGAATGTATTACCAGAAGGAATAGAAGTTCTAGGAATATTATTGGACCTAAACCTTAAGAACAACTACTTCATGTTCAACAAGTTTTGTAAGCAGAGTACTGGAATAGCCATGGACCCAACACTGGCCAATGTGGCTCTGAGAAACTGGGATGAGAAGGGAGAAGGCAGTGTACCAAATGTTCTATAGTTGTAGCTCATAGTGTGTTGTTATGATTTGTTTGTAAGAAATTAAAAAAAAAAAAAAAAAAAAAATTAAGAACGAGGTTCCACAGGCTGCTGAGCTGGTACACCCTTCATGGGTCTTTTTAGAATATTCAGATAAGAGACCAACCACTAAGCTTTGGGATTGGCTCCTTGTTTTTCCATTTCCCAGATTTTCCTACTATCAGCTCCCATGGACCATTCTGCATTGTCTATAACTGCCTTTAAATAACTGACCCTTTGAATGTAATGTATTAGAACAAGAACACTCATCCATCTACCTGCTTAACTGAATAAACTACTGGAAACTTCAACAAGGTGGCTTTATTCCTCATACAGGGAGAGTATCAGAGATAATCTCTCCTAGATCTGCTAAGTATAAAGTGATTTTATCTGGAACAGTCCTTTATACTTTGTTTCTTGTTAGTCCTATCACCCTCTGGGTGTTATAGCAGACTTCACTTGAGCCCTCTGGATTACCTCTCTTGCCTGTAATAGGGGACAAATGGACCAAGTGATAGTGGAGGGGTTACTGACAAACAGAGGAACTAAAGAGTGAGAAAAAAGGGGGGTTGTCAAAGAAAAGAATGACAGACACCTTTCAGATTCTAGGATATGCAGTATCACTATGGCTCTCAGGCCCCTGTACCACCCAAGATACGATTATAACTTTGTAGTTGCACATATTGGAGTGAACAGTCATAGACATTCTGTCCTGTAGAGGATACATACAGATGCTGCTGAACTCTTTGTTCATGTTTTCAAAAAAGGCAAGGTCCTCATAGTGAATAGCACTCTACCTTCACCAAAAATGATGCCTAAAATTAAATGATAAAACACTTGGATGCAATAAATGGGTAGTAAATTGGTGTCATTCTAGGAAGCATATTCTAGTATACATGTCTGCAAGGGATACAGTGGTCAGCAGATCCTTCCTACTGTCAGAGATGTTGGGTGGGTGGATTGGTGTGACGAGAGAGATGATTTTTCTGAGCTATGATGCAGAATCGGAATTAAAACAACTGGAAATGAGATCTTTAGAAAAAAGGTAAGAGCAGACTACAAAGAAAAAAATGGGAATTGTGAGAATATATATAGGGGATCAATGAGGTTTAAAAGGAAGGAAGAACTTAAATGAGCTATGTAATGTTTGACCGAAAATGATTGGGTAGATTATAACTGATATATACATTTTTTTTTTTTTTTACAGCTTTCCCTCTGGCTACATCCCTGTGCCTCTATTTCCTTTACTACTTCTCAGAAGCCAAACTAAAACCAGCAGCCTCCCAAGCCTCTGGCTAAGGATACTGTCCCCTGTAAAGGACAAAACTAAAGAACTACTGAAAACTAAACAGATTCTGTATACTACAATGTATGTTTTATTTTATTTGTCTTTAATGTAAGGAGACAGTTTTTTTTTTTTGCATACCCTGCTGTTTTCTATTAGTTGCGTGCACATCAACCAGGCCGAGTGGCGTATATCCCCTCACCCTCAACTTTTCTGTAGTCTGCAACCAACTCTCCTGCTGGACTTTCTGAACTCTGGAAACTAGTAAAATACTGCGGCTTAACTTTCCCAGCCTTTAAAATCCGTTGTATCAGCAGGTTCCTCTCCTAAGTAGAAGGTACTCTAATTAGGTTAACCTAACTGCATTCCATTTGTAGCTATCCATCCTAGTTTTTGCACTACCTGTGTCAACTGTGCAATCAGTGATATGGAATGTTAGACATTATTTTACACTGTAATAACTGAATGTTTTAAATGGTACCCCACCTTTATACATTTATAGGATCATAGGAGGTTACCAGGTTAATGGCCACAGGGGCCCTTACAAGCCTAGCCAAGAATTTATCCCCAAAAAGAAACCTCAGTCAGTGCCTGTCGCCACTGTCAATATTTTCATAAATTTCTTTAAAAATCCACCATGCTTTGTTATATTTTCCTTACTGGGCCCCCTAGACGTATTCACTATTGCAAATTAAATTCCAGTCCCCATCTATAAGTAATATTCCTTGTTGAAAGCTGATTATTTCTCTCAGAATTTTCTTAAGCTCCATTATGGCAGTTTTCTGTGGAATATAGACGCATGCCATTGTAATCCTTTTCACTTGCTAGTAGCTCACCGTATTAACCCTAATTTCAGTCAGTCGCATCACATCTCTATGTTTTGGTTCCCATTGGCAACAGACACTGTGAAATATTTTTCTTATAGTAGGTTTGTGGTTCCTTTTGGCCACTTACACTGGGGTTATAGTTTTCTTTAACCTACCTGTGTTGCTACCTGCATACTGCACTCAGTATCTCGCTCATGGTTGATTGTTTTTCTTTGCTCCTTGCAGAGTAGAATGCAGTACTTGCTGATCATGTTCTTCCTGCTCCATTTGCCCTCACTACGCTCAGGCTCACTCCGCTCCCCTACCCACCCCCCCATATCATCTCCTTTATACCCAACATCTTAGGCACTCCCACCCCTCCATATCCACCCCTTCCTGTCTTCCATCAAGATCCCTAACTCCTCCCCTAACACTAAAGACACTCAACTCCTTCCACCTCCTATTGCTTTTCACCAATACAAAACTCTCACTGGTGACTACTCTTCCCAATGATGACTACTCCCAATCCTCTCTCACCCTCTTACAGTCCCAGAACTAAAACCTACCTTACTACTCTCCCACTATGACCCCTATCTATAATACCTTCACCTGCTACTCAAACAATACCTTTTTCATCCCATACTATTTTCTTTTTTCCTCCCTTACTTCTCCTCTACATTCTTACCTCTTACAACTACCACTTAACTCTGGTCCCACAAACACTGAAGCAGACATCTCACCCTCTCAGCAGTCTTTTCCTATATGCTCATTTATCTTTCCTTTGCATGCCCCCCTTCCCAAGATCAAAATCCCTCCTTCCCATACTACCTATCCCAAAAACAAAACTAATAGCTCTACTATTCCCTATATAAACATAAACTTTACTTCCAGCCACATGCCCTACTCCTATCAGGTGACATTCATCCCAATCCAGGTCCCATCCTTCATTCCCCTACCAATAATGCCACTACTCCTATAGTGGCACACCCTACATGAACTAATAAACATATTTCATTCCACTCAATGAATATTAGAGGTGTATTAAACAAAGTAAATGAACTCCATGCCTGGATTGCCTAACATATTCCAAATATAATGTTCCTTACAGAAACCTGGCTTAAGCCTCAACACCTGGATAAACAAATACTACCTCCTAACTATAATATCATTCGCCTTGATCACCAGAAGAAAAAAGGTGGTGGAGTTGCCATACTCTACATCAACTAACTCTTTCTTGTTCTAACAAACCTATCCCATCCTTTCCTCCTGCTGAACTTCTGACACCTAACTTTAAACTTAAAAACTTCACTACTATCACTGTAGTAGCCATTTACATTCCTTCAGGGGACAACATTCCTGTACTGGAAAATATTCTCTCATATCTCTCACAACATATCTCAAATGAAACCATCCTCCTTGGGGATGTAAATAACAACTTGCTAACCCTCTGTTCTCCTAACTCTACCTCATCTATTAACTTACATGGATTTACACAACTAATTTCTGAATCAACCCATATTAACAATTCAAGCACCCCTAGTACTCTTATAGACTGGATACTACTTTCTAATCCCTGCAAATACCATAACTCTGACACCCTAACTCCCTAAGTGAATTTGCCCCAGTTAAAGCTCTTAGATTCACTCCCCACTTTTCCAGGCTGCACAGATATACAACCTGTCACAAAATAACTAATTTTAGCCATGTGACCTTCAAAGCCCTTTTCTCTAGAATAAACTGGACTAATTTAACCCAACTTCCCCTCGATGAAGCAGTCCACTTATTAAACTCTAGCTTTCACAGTATTCTCAACAGCCTTGCACCTCTTCGCACAGTCCGTATAAAGTCTAAAATATCCCCATGGCTAACCAATGTTACTTGCACCCTAATGAAATCTAGAGACAGGATGTGGAAAACATGGGTGAAAACTAAGCTTCCCACTGACTTACAAAAGTACAACGAACTTAGAAATCTGACAAAGAAACACATTATAAAAAAAAAGAATTCCAATTTAACCCTCCCTCAGCTCTAAGATCAAACCTCAGCAAATTCTAGATCTCAATTGACCAAATATTGCATCCCGGAAACCCTTCTTCACCCAATCACTGTCCTAACAAGACACCTGAATATACTGCTGCCATCTTTAACAATTACTTTATTAAATCTATTTCTAAACTGTTTACCTCTGACCCCTTCACTGATAACACAACTAACTCTATTAATAATTGCAACATTAAATTCTCCGAACCCTCTTCTACTCCAAATTCTTCTAATACGTTCTCTCTCAGATCTGTTCCTACTAGTTACATTAAATCTTTACTCGCCTAACTAAAACCCTGCTCCACATCCGCCAATAATATTCCTTTCTACAATTAACAGCCAACTCACCTGCTCTCCCAGTATCTATCTTGATAAACCACTCTATCTCTGAGGCACAGGTGCCTTCTATCTGGAAAGAATTTTGCACTCTACCTATACATAAAGGAGGTAACTCCTCTGAAGTTGCTAACGTCAGGCCCATTGCAATCCTATCCCCTCTCTCTAAAGTACTGGAAAAATGGATACATGAGTAAGTCATGCAACACCTACTACAATAAAACCTGCTTACACCTACACAACACGGCTTCCGCCTAAACATAGTACTACCACTACCCTCATATCCTTCCTCAACACTATTTCTGTAGCCAGAGATAAAAATAAACTCGTTTCCTGCCTCTTCTTAGACCTTTCAAAAGCCTTCAATACTATGTCTTACTCACTTCTATTGACTAAACTGACTAACCTTAACTTCTCCACTTCTACTGTTGCCTGGTTTTCTAGCTATCTCACTGACCGCTTGCAATCCGTGAAATGGCTCACTGCTCTCTCCCCCTTCTCTCCAGGTTAAAATGGGTGTCCCCCAAGACTCCATTCTTGATCCACTACTTTTTAATATCTTCACTAATCTACTCTATACTTCCTGCCCTCAGTCATCACTGGTACAATATGTAGATGACTCTACAGTCATCACCATAGCTGACAACCCCCTCTGAACTCATCTCTATCACTCAGGCATCCTTTAACTCAGCTGAAACCTGGCTGTCTATCAACCAGCTTATTGTGAACCCCCAAAAAACAAAACTCCTACTATTTTTACCTAAAAATGTTAACTACCTTAAACCTACTTTCGCTATTCTGTCTCTCAACAACACTCCTATCAAAGTTGAATCAAGCACCAAATTCGTAGGTGTGATTACAGATGATCAACTCAAACTCAACTTGCATGTTAATAACTGTATCCATAAGACTCATCTAAAACCGGGCCTCCTTTATAGAAAGAAAAAGTTTCTAACAAAGCAAAAGTAACTCTCTGTCATACTTACCTCCTACCCAGTCTATTGTACAGCTCCCAAATCCTCACAAATCGCGACTCTTCTCTCCTTACTTAACTAGAATCAACCTATAACAAAGTTTCTAGATTTGCAGCACACCAAACATATAAATCCCATCACTGTCTCTCATTAAAACACTTAAACTGGCTAGAATTACCTCACCAGTTCCTCCTCTCTCAGCTCCAAATTATTCATTCCATTCTATATTAGCCTTCCTATTGCCACAGCTCATCTTCGCTTATCTCTCAATATACTCCCACTAAATCACTTTGTAGCTCAGTCCAAAACCTTCCAGAAATCTATAAACCCAAGACCAAGCAGGGATGCAACCTCTTTACTTAAAATTCAAAGCAGCCACTAAGGAATACTTAAAAAGTCACTGGTCCTGCTACTGTTCTCTCCCACCATAATCTTACACTACTATCCCTAAGACAGTGTCCACCTGTCCCCTAAGTTGTTTTTGCTTTGTTGGCCTCCTCTTCTTTTACCTCTTAGCTCTGTGTTGGCTTCCACTTCTTCACTTGGACCTCGTATCCTCACTTTAAAGGCAAATTCCTTACAATACTATTAAAACACACATACCTCACCCCCTTCTGCAAACCTGATGTACAGCAACAGTAAATAATACTACGTATCTTTACTTCTTGCTCAATATAGTTATGTCGTTTTTGACATGCTGCTTCCTTCCTTACTTTTACTGTATATAATCCTTATGCTTTTTAATTGCTTATGTTTTTGTTATGTTTAAACCTTATGTAAATGTTTGTGGAACGTTTCTCCCCGGGCCTCTGCTGACTATCCCGCTCAACAAATGTAAAATAAATAATTATATGACATATAGTAATATATCTGAAGTATAATGTTTGTTAATGATTACTGTTCGTTGATTATTGTTGTAGACATGTAAATTTGCCTATTTCACAAGTGATAATTCAATAAAGGTGCATTAAAAAAAATGGCCTAAAGTGACCAAAGTTTGAGTAGAAAACCTTAGAAACAGATCCAGACAAAAATCTATCTATTCCTGTGGAAGAAAAGCTTTTTGAATTGAGGTGTCTAGTTGACATCCCAGGAACACAATCCTGTGTTGAGTCAAGAAAAACTTTTGAATGTTCTCTTGGAATTCCAGCTTGTGCAGGAGACCTCTCATGCAAGACAGATTCCCGACACTCTGAAAAAGACTTTGTAAAGATAAGCAAGTCACCTAAATATGGAAAAATACCCTGTAGCCTGCAATGATCTATAACTGGAGCAAGACACTTTGTAAGCACTCTTGGTGCAGTTGATAGCCCAAAGTGTAAGGCAGAGGACTGATAATGTGGTCCAGGCATACAAAACTTTAGGAAACGTCTGATGTCTGGATGAACAGGGATGGGATGATAAGCATCTTTTAAGTCTAGTGTTGCCAGGAAAGTTGAGCGAGAAAGGGTAACAGGTTGCGAAGTGACATAATTTGGAATTTAGATGCTACCACAAACAGGTTTAGGAAAGAAATATCTAGAACTGGTCTCTGAGCACTTTCTTTCATTGGGGCTAGGAACATCCTTAAATAGAACTCCTCCAGCTGGGAAGGCAGAACTGGTTCTATCAGTCTTTGGGACAGCATGTAATGAAGAACATGTAGAAATGCAAGAGTCTGCTCTGGAAAATGAGGCATGACCCCCTGGCAAGGATGAATTTCTTCCCACTGCCATCTGTAATCTTAATGAATAATTTTCAGAAACCATTTGTCTGAAACAATCTACTGCCAAAGAGAAAAAGGAGATTCAGACTGTCTGGAAGAAAAGAGGGGCCAGGGTGGGGGTGGGGGGTAACAAGGTCTCTTGAAAAGTCATTCAGACGTTTTGGACTGTCCTTAGTTTTGGGAAGTCCAAGACTTCTTTTGGAACCCCTTGCCATGTCTTCATAAATATCTGTTTACCTGTACTTTGCTGAGACTGTTAAATAAACAAAGATGCTTTTTGTTAAAAAAAAAAAAAGGATGAGATAGAAAAACCCTTGGAAAATTTGTAAAGAGAGGGCTGAAAAACCTTAAGAGATTCCCTGGATCAGCTTGCCCCTTTTATCACACTTTATCATCTCTGCAGCATAGTGCCCAAACACTAAATCTCTATCCAAGGCAAAACTTAAAATTCCACCTATATCATCTGGAAGGTTCTGAGTATGCAGCCATGTAGACCTCCTCAAGCAGTACCAGTGGCCAAAGCCCTGGAAAAAGTATCAACAGAGTTATGCACACTGTAAACAATGAGTAGTGACTGTGGCATAGAAGAAACTAAGTTATTTAAAGCAAAATTTTCCTCACAAGATGAAACTGTGGATAAAATATTCATTCTTTTATAATTTGTCAGAACAAACTAACATATGAGCCTAACAATTGAACATTCTAAAAATCAAAGTTGTACAAGTATACACTTTTTCAGATTTATATCAATAATTTTCCATCCTTTTCAATAAGAGATCTATTGGAATTAACTAGGTGCTTAGCAGCAGTGGGATGAACTAAAGCTATAGGTGTTGGGTCAGATTTGGGAATAGTGTATAAAAAATTGAAAGACAGAGGAACGTTATACATCCTATCTGCGTTCTTAGAGGCAGCTGGCTGGCTATCAGGGAAAACTGCAAGCATTAACGTGCACATCCTCTAAAGCAGACAGAACAGGATGAATAGGTGTAGGTTCTGGAAAATCATTTTTGTATCAACTCACAGTAATGAGGGACTAAGAAATCTTGTGTTCTCTCACTGAAAACACTTGCACAGTCTAGCTAGCAACAGTCTCAGAGAAAGAAAACCCCCCACACTGAAAAAAATGTTTTCAGCACTATCAAACTGATAGAAAAAAAACAAACGCTTCATTTAAAAGTATGTTTCAGTCTCAAGACTTGGACCGAACCACAAAAGGAGGGGGAGTATCAATATTCGTCAAAGATACCCACACCTTCAGGTTGGTGGCACAGCACGAAGCATCAGAGACTATCCATGTGCAACTAACTGTGGGTAAAACTGCCTTCCAGTTTATAGCCTGCTACAGACCACCCTCCCAAACACAGGAACCCCACTTGGCCTTCCTGAGAATACTGGAAAATATGAAGGTCTCTCCAAACACCATTATATTGGGCGACTTCAACTACCCAAACATAGACTGGGAGCATTACTCTAGCTCCAACACCCTAGCCCAAAGGTTCCTAGAATTTATAAACTCAAATGCTATGGAACAACTTGTTACCACTCCCACAAGAGGGGAAAACATACTGGACCTGATCATCACCAACATGGGGACACTATGCTCCAGACCAGAAGTGTATCCCTCACTGGTAAGATCAGACCATAAACTAATCTCACTGGATATTCACATCCCGACCCCACCCCCTGCCCAGAAAACCACAGTGAAAACTTCTCTAAAGCAATTTCACACGCCTCAAAACCGAGGCGAAATCCTTCAAAGCCCCGGGCCTGTGGAAAATACGACCCAGACCACAGAATCCTTTATAAACGCATTCTATGAACACCTTCAGGAATGCATGGATCATGCAATCCCAAATAAAACCAAGACCCAATCCTCCAAAGGCAGACATCCTGTCTGGTGGACCCCAGCCATAAACAAACTATACAATAGAAGGAGGAAGCTACTACATGATAGAGCAAAATCCCCAAAAGGGAAGGCATCTCTGATCAGTATTACCAAAAAACTACGGGCACTCATAAAATCGTCTAAGGCCAGCTTCGAGAGAAAAATTGCACAGGACACTAAGGATAATCACAAGGCTTTCTTTAGTTATGTTAGGAACCTGGGTGGGAATTCCCAGATATGCTCAGAATTAGTCCAAAATGACAAAAATACACCGAGCCCACAGACATTGCCAACATCCTAGCTGACAGGTTCAGTGCAAACTCCCCCCCCCTCCCCACCAAAAGGGCAAATATCTATCCCAACAGAGTGCTGCCCCACTGACATCTCAGATGCTCAGGTAAGAGCCGCCCTCTCCAAAGCAAAAAACACAGCATCAATGGGACCAGATGGTGTCCCGGCTGCGCCCTACATGAACTCCAAGAAGAGCTAAACCCAAACATAAAACTACTGTTCAATCTTAGCCTTACTACAGGATATGTACCCAAAGAGTGGCGTTATAGCAACAGTGGTCCCTCTCCACAAAGGTGGTGCCTCAACGGATCCTGGAAACTATCGCCCCATAAGCCTGACTAGCTTGGTCTGCAAAGCTATGGAAAGGATCATCATGGACCTCATAAATAAAGATATTGGGGACCTACAGACACTGGATCCTACCCAGTTTGGCTTTGTTAAGGGCAGATCCTGCCTCTTAAACCTGGTCGATTTCTTTGAAACAGTCACCAAGGCCATTGACGAGGGGAAGGTGGTCCACACAGCCTACCTGGACCTTGCAAAAGCCTTCGATGCAATACCCCACTCGGGCATTATAGATAAGCTCACCAGCTTAAATATAAACCCCTATGTCACTAGATGGGTTGCAAACTGGCTCAAGGACAGAACCCACATGGTTAGAATTGCTGGAGCCATGTCAGACTCCAAACCAGTTACAAGTGGTGTCCCACAAGGCTCAGTCTTGGGACCTCTCTTGTTCGGTATATATTTCTCGGCGGTACAGGCCAACACAGAAGGACTGTGGCTGACCAAGTTCGCAGATGACTGCAAACTGGGTGCCATAATCAACTCTCCAGCCGACACAAGCATCCTCCAAAAGGGCCTCATAGAAACAGACAACTGGTGCCAGAGCCATGGCCTCAAGCTAAACGCCAAAAGTGTATAGTCATTCCCCTTTGGCAAAAACAAAGTGCCCACAAATTACCACATAGGTGGTAATCCATTAAGTACAGAAGAAGTAATTAGGGACCTGGGGACCCAAGTTGATAGCAATCTCTCATTTGACAACCACGTGGCCAAAGTGGTTAGAAAAACATTTTATATAGCCCACCTAATCATGAAGGGATTCACATCTAGATCAGGGGAGGTCATCGTACCGCTTTACTCATCCCTCATCAGGCCCATAATTGAGTACAATGCCCCTTTTGGGATGTACCTTACCAGACACCTGCAGCAACTGGAAAGACCCCAAAAGTACCTCACCAAGAGGATCAAAGGGCTCAAACAGATGCTATATGCTGCCCGGTTAAAGAAACTCCAGCTCTACTCAGTGGCATACCGCCTGCTCAGAGGCGATCTGTACCCGACGTATAAAGCCATGTCCAACCCAGAATTAATGGACATGCTGCACCTCAGAAAATCCAAATCCCATCGAGCTACGCGCTCGAGAGAATTGAACCTCAGCACTGAAATAAATAGGACATGCTGGAGGGACAGATTCATAACCCAGAGGCTCCCTTCACTCTGGAAATAAAATCCCAGTCCAGGTTAGGCAGAGTCCCACATTGACTCTCTTCAAGAGGAATCTTGATGAGTGGATGGGAGATCGTAGGTTTACCCCGGCTATCACTTCTGTGTTACTGTTAGACAGAGGCACAGTATACTAACCTCAAAAAACGCATAGCAAAATTAATTTAAAATGGGTGGCGAAAGCCAAACACACTCTGGCTAGGCTTATAAATGCCCTAGGGCAGATAGCCTAGTATGAACCTATGAACCTATGAACCTAAGACAGTACATTAAAACAGAATACTCCTACATTTGAAATAACTTTCCTGAAGAAAAAAATAATAAAACCGACAAAATTAAGTAAATGAAAGGCTTTTTTCCCCAAAGGAAACTTATTTGCTCAGCAAAGGAAAGCATAAGCAGACAGTCATTGACCAAAAGCCTCAAAGGAACATACTCTTCGGAGGCAGAGAAGCTCTGAAGGGTTAGCGTCCAAACTTGTCTTTTATTTGGCTCAGCTCAAGCTGCCTGACAGTTTGGGCAAATGAAATGTGCCCTGAAGCTTTGGAAGGTGGCCAGCTGTTACATCCCTGGCAGGATATAACACACAAAGCTAAAGCTACTGTAGCAATGATCAATATGATGAACATGAACTACCCTTTTCTAAAGCTCCCACTTCCAGTTCATCTCTGCTGCAATATTCACTACCTCAAATACAGCTGGTTTAGTCTGTGATTTCCACTTTCCAGTAACCAAAAGAATTAAACTTAAGAAGGCCGCCTTATATCTAGGCAATTGAGATCCTGTGCCACAGCTCAAAAGAAACATTTTCTTAGTTACGCCTATTCTTTCACCTAGTATTTTTGACAAGAGTACTCTTCAGGGAATTTTTAAGTATGCCAACTCATTATACTCCCAAAACATATGTTACTAGGTACCGCTTTCTCATCACACCTCCAACATTTGCCATCTAACAGAGGAAAACTTATTTTGTCTCTGCTTGGGGTATAAAAATACCTAGAATTTGTTGCACATTTGGGAACCATACATGTCTCCCATTGTTCCTTGACTATAAGTTTAGTAACTACCTATGAACTTTTGAAACTGCAGAAGTGAAGAAAGCAATAGAGGAGCATTTGGAAAAAGAGTGGGCTTCCTCAAGTAAGGGGGTCAAGAGACCTTTGTAAGGAACTCTAATTGATATTTGAAAGATCTAACCATTAACACTCATATAACAGAAAGCTTGAAGCATTATTCAATCGTCAACTGACTCTCCAAACAAGGAACAAAAAAACAAAACCACACAGGAGGTGCTAGAAACCCTTGAAAGTATTATGGAGGGCTGTACAGTGCAGGACAATGGGGGCATAAAGGAAAAGGTGAACACTTTTCTAAATGGGATATGTCTACATCAACTACAAGGCAACATGTTGATTTTGCAGGCCACTGTGGAAGAACGGAGGGGGCGTAGTGTATAGGCAGGCAATGGCAAGACCCCAGAACTGGATGGTTTACTTTTGACTTTCTGGGTGACTAATACGGAGGGATTCTGTAAAACCATGACTCCTGGAAAGAAGCAATTACAATTGTGGTTTACTAAACCTTGACGAAGATCTTAATGACTGAACTTGCATAGACTATACCAATGCCAGAGTCCAAAGTCACACTGACTAATGTAGCTTTGTGGGAGGATGGCAAACCTTTGGCAATAGAGTAAAATCAAAACGGAATAACACAAAAACAGCGGTCTCCATGTGACAATCAAAAAACTATAGGAAAACAAATGCCTATGTAGTGGTATCACCTATGAATCAGCAACAGCACCAAAATAGCGAAAATAGTGCTTTAGTAAAACAACAAAATAATCCAAAGTTACGCGCTTTCGTCCCCTCTAATCTAGGACTTCATCAGAACAAATAAAGTTTCTACTCAATTTTTATATGCATGCTGCATAGTTTTAGAATTAAAAGAATCCAGTGTTTATTAATATATTTCTAAATGCAAATAATTTTATACAAATATACTTTCAAGAATACACCAATCCTTATACAACAGAATGTACACATATATATTTAAAATACTAAAAAAGTAAAAAAATGTGTAAAATTCTAAAATAATGTACCATAAATTAACTCTCAAACACTATTAACATGGCTTAGAAAAACATATCTCATGCAATATAGCATGAAACGATGAATCGTAAAAATAGAAATATATGGTATGAATTTATTTTGAAGTACTCTGTTAAAATACTATAATGCTAAAGCTCTCTGCCTAAGAATAGGCATGATATTGATGTTATCATTTAAGCCTGGTGGTGTGGCAGCATTAAGTCTAAACTGCCAATATAACTTTCTAGTGACCAATCTGTTTTCCCAATAAACTCCTCGTGGATCCCTTCTCACTATTTCTACAATACCAAAATGGAATGTACTAAAATTGTGGCAGCTCAAGGAGTGTTTGTACAAGGCATTATTTGAATTCCTATGTTGAATAGCCTAAATGTGTTCATACACCCGTTTATGCAATGATCTCTCGGTTTTACCCACGTAAAAGTGTTGACATCCATGACAAACAGCGATATAAACCAATCCTTTGCTGCCACAATCTCCTATCTCTAACCTGATGCATTGTGGGGGGGGGGTACCCTATCTTAACCTCACTAACTTGTAGCATAAAACTACAAAATTTACATGCCCCACATTTGTGTCCCCTTCCCATCATGAGACCTATATAATGGGTGTTTAAATAAATATTTCCTGTTATGGTCTTCTGTTTTGAACACAAAGTGGGGTCTATCACCCATACTGTTTAATAAATCAGGATTGCTTTGGAACATAACCCAATTCTTTGATAAAATTTTCTTAACTTCATTACTAAAATTACCGTAATATAAAACCATAGAATTAACAAATGAAGTACATGTACCTCTATAAGACTGTAGGTGCGCACAGATTCACCACTACCCAATAATGGCTAGTATCTAATACCCCAACCCTCCAATACCATCTTGCTACATTCCACAATCACTCCGAAAGGATACCCTCTCTCGCTAAACATACTGAATAATGTAGAGAACTCTACCTTGAAATCCAGAACCTCAGAACACATTCTGGCTGCTCTAATCATTTGTCCTTTTACTAATTTTTTCTCTATATGAAATGGAGGACAGCTCTGAAAGTCCAGAAAAGTGTTGGAGTAGGTGGGCTTCCTGATCAGTTTAGAACCAAAATATTTAGCTTCATAGTTTTTAATACTATGAGTTTCAGTTCTAAATATTGTGACATCTAGGTAAATCAATACTATCGAATGAAAAAGTGTGGGTAAATTTAAAATAAGAACATACATTGTTCATATAATGTACTAGTTCCTCTACCTCAGTCCTTTTTCTTCCACAAAATAAACACATAATCTAAGTAACATAAATAGATGTGCCACTGGTCTTTAAACTTAGAATTCAAAATGTACTTTTTTTCCAAGAAAACATCACTAAATTTGCATAGATGGGTGCACAACTAGCACCCATCGCTACTCCTTTAATCTGTTTAAAATACTCTCCTTTAAATGTAAAAAAAATTGTTCAACAAAATAGATTCCATGAGCACCATAATAAAGTTAACCATATTATTATCCAAATCCCTGAGTTCTTGGATAGCTTCATGAAAAAGCTCTAAACCTTTCTTGAAAGGAATAGAAGTAATTAACTCTATTACATCTATAGTTGTAAAAGCACACCTGAATAAAATTAATTTCTAATTTTTCTAAGAAAGTCCCATGAGTCCAGTAAGATATGCTCTATGGGACCCAAAACAGCCTTCAGAATTCTATCGACAAACAAACCTAATGTGTATCATTCTAAGGGTGGGTTACAATATTTTTATGAATTTTAGGTATACGAAATGCATTAGGCATCACTAGATGATTATTAAATAGAAAATTGTAAATCATTTCATTAATCACTCCCTGCAATAAGTCTTCCAAAAACATCTGAATCTTTTTATGTACAATATTAAATTTTATTTAATGATACTATTGTATACATTTTTGCGTTATGTAATACTTCACTCACTCATCTTCTTTCTGCTTTTTCCCAGTTAGGGTTCGCCACAGCAGATCACCTGTCCACTCATAATTGGCAGTGGAGTTTTTACGGTGTTGAGTTGCCAGCTCGGCGCCCAACCTTAAACAGAAGGCACACACACGCACACACTCACGCCTACGGCCAATTTAGAGTGTCCAATCTACGTACAGCATGTCTTTGGGATGTGGAAGGAAACCAGAGCACCCGGAGAAAACCCACACAACCACAGGGAGGACATGCAAACTCTGCACATAAGGCATCCCAGCCAAGGATCGAATTGGAAAGCCTCTTGCTGTGATTTTAATTCTGTTAAAACATCTTGGTACAAACTTCAACCCTTTCTTAAACAAAGGGAAATGGATGCGTTTAACAACCTGTTCGGTATGATTAAAAATGTTATAGCCATTCAAACTAAGGATTTTACCTTCAAAAGCTTGAATAACTTTATCGTCATCTAGTAATTGTTTCTGCTGTTCTTCCTTCAGTGCTGTTTCTGACCCTTGTTTGGTTTCCCTCTTGTGTGAGGATGTGGTAAAAAATTGGTCTGACATGTTTTATTACCAATTCTTTCAGATCTTCTTAGTGGTGGATACTCTTTTTCAAATACCTCGCTATTTTCCCGATAATTATATAAAGGATTTTGCATAGGTATATGCTCCTATCTATGGGTATCAAATGGTGTATTAACACCACCTACTCTCCCTCTAAAATCCCCCTCACTACATCGATTACTTTACCTGTCTGTAGAATGGTAGGCTTTAGGTAAAGGGTATGCTGAATTATTTGTGTACTCAGATTCATCTCTGAGAAGTATCTTCTGTTTCCTTGCCATGTTAAATTTAACTTGTTCCTCTGTTTTATCAAAAACTGAATTGTAACGAGTTTCACAACAAGAAAATGCCATGTCATTATTAATTTTCACATTTAAATTGTTAATATCATTAAATAAATCTCTTATACAGGTGTTATTAATTCTTATTATAAACTGCATTAGTTCAACTCCGTGTTTATCAAACATACTAAGCAGTTCATCCAATTCGTCTTGCCCGTATAACAACCCATTGGGAAACTTGAACATTCGTAAGCCTTTCAGTACTCTTTTAAGTTTAATACAGTCAGCAAGGTAGGAGTTATCACATTGCAGACCACGTACCTTACTTTCTTTTCAAAGACAAGTAGGACCTTCTGCAAGTTATTGGTCCCTGAAGTAATGTCCGTGGTAGTGGAAGAAAAAATAAAATCCCAATTTAACCAGTTACTGATGCACACTGAATAATCCTAAGCTACTCTGTCCCTTTGGCCACAAGGAATCTATTCGAAATCCGAATTAACAGGTGCTTCCTTATTGTGAACTGTTCTTTCATTTCACCAAACCGTCAGTAACTTCTGGGTTCATTAGACCAGTACATTGTGAACCAGCCACAAAGACACTAGGGAATTGTAGTCTTTCAATCGATGACTTGATTTGTGTCACTTGATGGAAAAGCAATTTAACCAGTTGGGATAGATTTCCTTCCTCGTTGGAATTAGGAATTTTAAAACCTTCAGTTTGTACCAGTGCAGCATTGCTCTGAGGCAAAGAACATGCACTGGTGAACACTGCCATTGCTCGGAGTACAAAGTATGTCTTAAATAAAAAAACAAATTATAACATATATATTTATATATATAAATATATATGAAACTGGACATGTTGACAGACCTTAATGTTCGAAAAAGAGCAAATCGACATTAATGTCGAAAAAAAAAAAAAACAAAGTGTAAAGCAGGGGGGCAAGCCTATGTGGGGGTCTGCACCCCACACCCCCCTACTTTATTATTCTAACTCTGAGATCATCCTACAGTGGGGAAAGGAATCATTTCCCGATCTCCACTATAGTGCAATTAGCCCCAGAATGTCAAATGTGCAATGAGCAAAACTCACTGTGCATTCGCTCATTGCACATTCGAACCTTTTTCTGTTCGGCGTTTGCAAACTTTGCAGACTGCCTTTTGAACATTTGCGGTTCGCCGTTGTGCAATACGCACATGTAAAGGTAAACCTATACATATATATATATATATTCACAGATATATATATATATATATATATATATATGGGTCTACTTCATATGACCTAAATTTCATTTGACTGAAACTAATTTCAGTTCCATATACTTTATAGATTTTAAACCATACAATGGATATTTATAACTGCAATGAATATCTCTTTGCAGAAAATAATAGTTACTTAAACTATGTGGGGGGCTTTGGCCCCCACATCCCCCCCAACTATATATACTGACTCCAGGATTGCACTACAGTGGGTAAAAGGGCATACACCTTTTACTTTAATGTGTAAGTGTTATGAGTTTCAGTCAAATGAGTTTTCAGTGTTTTGAACTGTCAGTGTTTTAGTCTCAGTCAAATGAATTTAGGTCATATGAAGTAGACCCATATCTATCTATATATATATATATATATATATATATATATATATATATATATATATATCTATATCTATCTATCTATATATCTATATATATATATATATATATATATAGGGTCTATATTATATATTCAAAGTTTTCGAACCTCATATGTTCGACAACATATGAGCGAAGTTTGAAACATCGAAAATATAATAAAAAATTAAATTAAAAAAAAAAAAACTTACTTAAATGCTCTGAGCAGGGGGGCAAGCCCACCAGCACCCCCCACACCCCGCGCTACTTAAATATACCAACTCAGAGATCGCACTTCAGTGCAGACAAGGGAAATTTTCCCATTCTGCTCTGTACAGAGCCGTTGCTTTTTACCTTCGAACATTTTAAAGTTCGATCATATTGTGTCGACCATATGACATTCGAACTTTAAAAGGTTCGAGTAATTAATAGGGACCCTATATATATATATATATATATATATATATATATATATATATATATATATATATATGGGATGAAAGTGCTTAACTTTGGATTATTTTGTTGTTTTATTAAAGTACTATTTTTGCTATTTTGGTGCCGTTGCTGATTCACACGTGATACCACTATGTGGGAGTTTGTTTTTCAACAGAGTAAAATTATCACTTTTAATATAGGATGCCAAAAAGGCAAATAAAATTAAAAACGGTCAGTTTAGATTTATAAAAGGCATGCCACTGAGTGCAGTGTTCCTATCTAAAAACAGTACGGAGTATAATGGGAGTGCCAAAATAATTAGATATTTTAATTGAGACTTGCAGAAGATCAATATCCTCAGTAAAAACTATTGCTGGATTTTCTGACCATTCAAATTGACCACGGTCTTAAGGATGGATGCCCACTGTCACTGCTCTTTGTTGTTTAATGACAACCTTTACTCTCAGAAATCTGTAGCTCCAATACATGTTATCAGACTGTACAGACAAAGATGCAAATTTCTTCTTAAAAAAGATGATATCTTGATATACACCAGTCATTCTGAAAAGGAATTAAATAAATTATTTTTATCATTACAGGAATCTGGGAAGTTTGCTAGTTATAAAAAAGAACCAGGACAAGAACAAAGCCAATACATTAAATATTGTCAGGATGAGCAGCTGAAAACTACCTCTCCTTTCCTCGGCACATCAAAATAAATGAAGTATTTAGGGCTGTGACTTTGCCCTTCCCTGGACCACTCTACCTACACAACTTATTAGAAAGAGTAAAAGAAGACCTTAAAAGGTAGAAAATGTGGGTAATGTAACTGGTCCAGAAAGCACAAGCAATACATTTCTTTGTACTGCCTCTCATTTTATACATTTTCCAGGCCTTTCCATTTGACTGTCCACGAAATTTCACTGGAACAAAATAAAAATTAAATACTCTCTCTTGGAAGGCTCAAGACCAACAATACCCTGGGATATGCTGATCCCGAGTAAGGAATTATGAAGGATCAGGGTAATGGATGCCCTGACCTAAAACAAAACAGTCTAGTTAAAATGTATCTGTTAAGCATCAGACACAGTGTTTGATATTATTTGGAAGTCAATGTTTCTATTTAAAATAAAACAGCAAGTGGAACTGGCAAGCTGGGGCTACTACAGTTGTTGGAGGGTGAATACGATTGGGCTGTCCTGGGATACAGAAATGCAGATGGCATTAAAACAGTTTTTTAAGCGCCAGTTAATCCTTCTATTGGTTATTACAGTTTTCACAAATGGCTACTTAGTGGCTTAAGTTAAACTGGATCTAGTTTCATTAGAACATGTAAGGGAAAAGACCCCTGTGGTTTATTTAGAGCAGATGAAGCAAAAAAGATTTTTTTGTAAATAAGCATGTTTGTTTAATTATCACTTATGACATATGCAATCATAAATTTATATAAATGAAAACAAACCATACTGACATATTTTCAGTTGTGTAGATCAGAGTGCATGCGCTGTGTCTTTAAGAAGCACGTCAATGAATGAGCGTGGACATATAAATGTCAAGCACGTACCATTCCTAGTGCCATTTTGAGAGAGCAGCCAGAGAGTAAGCATGTATGATTACAGAAGTTAGCTTGTATATAAGGTATTTAAGTTAAAGTGAGTTAATTCTGTTGTGATGTGTTTGTATAAAATAAAGCTGCTTGAACAGAACCCACAAAGACTCTTCTATTGTGTCCAAAGTAGGACAGCACCATTGTGCCAGAACCAGGATCGCAGAGAATAATAATCGGAAGTCATGAGGTGTGGAGATGACACTGAAGGTAAACTAAGAGAAACGAGCACAAAAAAGAGCTAGAAAAGAAGCAAAGGTAATGAGAATATACACAAACTACTTATTTCATAAAAAGGAAAAAACAGGGCCTTGCAAAAGCACAAAAATCATTAAACAAGTGGGAGGCATAAAAGGCTTATTATCTAAGGGAAATGTTCAAAGTAAAGGTGTTTGACGAAATGATTAACAGAAAAGTAAAATGATCATGTTTTAAGAAAAACCAAGTACGTTTAAGGCAAGAGGGCATGTTAAGGAGTAAAACGAGCACAAGAAAAGTATAATGGGCATGAAAAGAGATTAAAGAATAAAACGAACATAAGGGCAAAAAAATAAATAAATAAAAAAAGGGCACATTAAGCATAAATAAAGCAAGGCAACTCCATGTTTTTTTGGCAAAGTGCTGTGTTTGGGCATAACTATGGCTTTGAATTGTATTAAGGCCATAGCTAAAGTTATTCGAAGTACTTCAAAGTGTGTAAAAGTACTTACAGTGTGTGTTTATTATTGTGTACGTATTTCAAAGAGTTACTTGTGTGCAAAGTACAACTATTTCATGAAGTGCAGTCAAAGTATAGTCATTTCAAAAAGTATCTTTTGCTGGATGTGTCTATTCGCAAAGTGCCGCCATTAGAGAGTGTTCCTTGCACTGTAAAGAATTGCCTAGAAAGGTACCGCAATTTTGGGTAAGTTTCAGTGTGCTGTGTACGGTATACATTCAAAAGTTCGCTGCCCACATCTGCGATGCTGCTTCCACGAATCGTGAAGCAAGAATGTTTAAAACCACGAAAAAAAGTCAAATTACAAAACCTTGCCTCCCTTTTGACCCATGGTAGCACTTGTTTCGGTGGTGGAGCGATCGGGAATGTCAAATTCAACATATTTACGACATTTAGGATAGTCAATGTGACAGAATTCAGCACAATGTTACACAGTAATGGACATTCGGAAATGTGTGTTCGCACACATGAATGTATACCCTGTGTACAGTTGATTCGCAAAGTGACACTACTTCAAAATATTATTGAGACTGAGCTTCTCTTGCCCAGTTTATTTGCATTGTGCAGTTATTTGATGTTTCTTATATTGATAAGAAGTGATTTCAAGCAATGCAGTAATTTCAAGAATATTACAGTGCCTGAGAGAAACTTATTTCACAAAGTTCAGTTATACAGAGGCTCGTTATGCTACTGGGTAAAGTTACCAATACTGGCATAAATTTTTTGCATATGTGTATGTTCGTGCTTATTTGCAAAACCCTTCACTGGTGTGTGTTAATATGGCAGATGGATTTTGAAAGCCCTTACCTCTTGTATTTGAGCAGAATATTGCAGAGAATTGGAGAATATTTGAGCAAGAGTACGATATTTTTATACAAGCTGCTTATTCAGATAAAGATGCATGTACCAGGGCATTCATTTTGCTAAATCTAGCTGGGTCAGAGGCCACAGAAAGAGCATTCATTTGTGTATGCACCATCAGTATATGAAGGAGAAGATGAAAACCGTCATACTGTTGTACAGGCTAAGTCAAGGGAAGACCCCGAGTGTTTGAAGGGCAAGTTCAGAGAACTGTGTAACCCCCAGACAAATATTACATTAGAGAGGCATTTGTTTTACATGAGAGATCAGAAACCTGGGGAAACTTTTGCAGCTTATATAACTGATCTGAGAAACAAGGCTAAAATGTGTCAGTTTGGTAACTTAAAAGATGAGTTAATAAAGGACAAGCTCATACGTGGTATTAATAGTGCTGCTGTGAGAAAGATCTCGCTACGTGGCAGTGATTTAAAGTTGAGTAAAGCCACAGAGACTTGTCAAATCCATGAAGTGACAGAAAAACACACAAGTATGCTTGCAAGTGACAAGAGCTTGGTTTCAACAGGCTCCAGAGCAAATGTAGATAGCGTGCAACACATGGCAAACAGAAGTAGGCCTAAGCACAGCTGGCTCATCAAGGAAACTACGTAGTTTTCCAGCAAGTTCTAAGACCATTTCAGTTAAAGGAGCATGCTCAGAACAGTACAAGCATTAATCAGCAAAACCCAAGTCCAGCTTTATTGTTAACTATCGCAATTGTGGGACAAATCATGAGTCTAAAAGGGAAAAATGCTTAGCATTCGGTCAGCAATGTCACAAGTGTAAAAAATGGAACCATTTCCAAAAAGTTTGCAAATCAAGTAAACCTCACACAGTTGTAAAGAAAGGTCACACACAAAAAAAAAAAAAAAAAAAAAAAAAAAACAGATTGATCAAGTAGAGCTGAAGCAGCCAGCTTTCTATGTGGGTAATTGGTGAAAGAGTTGATGCAGTGAATTTATTGGCAAAAAGCAAAGTGTTCTGCACTGTCCGGGTCAATGGTAAATCCACACACCCTAAATTAGGCACTGGTTCAAAGTGTAATGTTATATCAGCAGACACTTTTGCTAAAGTGAGAACTAAAGAGCAATGCAATGTGGCTAGTAGTGCGAAACATGTTGCTTATGGAGGTGAAGAGATTCAAACTGAAGCCTGAGCGATGCTTTCATGTTATCTGGCCAAGATCTGTTACAACTTGTTATTCTGTGTAGTCAGAAGACCAGTGCAGTCCTTCGTGGGTCTCAAAGATAGTTTGAGAATGAATCTGCTTTCTTTTACCAAAGAAATTCATCACATAAATGCATCTCCTAGTTTTAATTTTTCTGGAGCTTTTTTCTCAGAGTATGCTGATGTTTTCGATGACAGGTTGGGCAAACTTCCAGTAGTGTACTCCATGAAGTTAGACCCAGAAGTCATTCCAGTGGACAGACTAGCAAGAAGAGTTCCGAAAGCTATGCAGGATAACGTTAAGGCTCAGTTGGATAAAATGGTGCAACAAGGTGTAATTTTCCAGTCTCAAAACCAACTGAATGGGTATCGCCTATGGTAGCATCTCACAAAAAAGTATCAGATGAAATCAGAATATGCATTGACCCAAGAGATTTGAACAAAGCATTGAAAAGAACATATCATCCAATGCACACAGTCAAAGGTCACAGCCCTAACACCAAACGCCACTGTTTTTTCTGTCTTGGATACAGAGAGTTCATTTTGGCAAGTGATGCTTGATCGTATATCCTCATTACTAACCTCTTTTGGTACTCAGTTTGGCAGATACAGATTCTAAGGATGCCATCTGGAATAGATGATTTACTGGTTGGAGGCAATGGTGAAGCAGAGCATGACAGAAACCTAAAGAAAGTTAAAGACAGAGCACGTGAAGTCAAATTGAAGCTCAATCCTCTGAAGTACAATTTCAGACTTCCAGAAGTTATGTATGTAAGTCATTTATATACCAGTACTGGCTTGAGACCAGACTCGACCAAGCAAGCAGCTATTCTTGAGATGTCAGCACCAGACAATGTTCAAGCTCTACAGCATTTCTTAGGCAAGGGCAACTATTTAGGCAAATTTATACCAGACTTCAGTGAGTTGACATCACCTTTAAGTGAGTTAACGAACAAATATGTTACACGGTCATGGTTAGAACAGCAGCAGCAGAGGGCGTTTGAAGACCTCAAGCAGAAAATTGCCACCCCACCTACGTTAAGATACTATGTCGTAAACAAACCTGTTACTCTTTCCTGTGATACTTCAAAATTTGGTCTTGGTGCAGTTATACTTCAAGAGGGCAGATCTGTAGCCTATGCATCTAGAACACTTACCCAAACAGCGATGCAGTATGATCAAATTGAGAAAGAACTTTTGGCAATAGTATTTGCATGTTCCAAGTTTCATGATTATATTTATGGTCAAGTTATTCAGACTGAAACTGACCACCAACCTCTAGTTACTATTCTAAAGAAACATATGCATTCAGCTCCAGCAAGATTACAAAGAATGATTCTCAATCCCAAAAGTACAACTTCAAAATGGTCTATACGAAAGGCAAACTACTTTATCTGGCTGATATCTTATCCAGATCACCCAGAAATACAACGGAACAGCTTGATGCAGAGAATTTTAACTTTGACATGATGGCAGTAAATAATTTTTCTACCACTAGACTTGATGAATTGAGAGATCACACACAGACTGATCCAATTTAGCAAAAGCACAGCCATTACATCAATACTGGATTGCCGTCACCTAAAGTGCAAACCTATTTTCCTTACAGATATGAAATGTTAATGGAAGAGGGCATTATTTTCAAAGGTCCTAAAACTGCCGGTCATGCTTCCTTACAACATGAGTACATCCAGATTTTACATTGTGGTCACCCAGGTTTTGCATCCACCAAAAGCCAAGCAAGAGAATTAGTATTTTGGCATTCATTACTGAAATACATTGATAAAGTACTTTCTTCTTGTTCAGTATGCAACAGTACTAGACCCCATTTGCAAAGAGAACCACTTCAGCTAAATCCAGTTCCTGAACTACCTTGGTCGACATTAGCCACTGATATCTTCGAGTGGAACAATTAACAATACTTGGTATTGGTATACTCTTATTCAAATTGGTTTGAGATTGATCTACTACCTAATCTAACATCTACTACTGTTAATATTAAACTGAAATGTCATTTCTTAGTCCATGGTAGTCCACACAAAGTTATTTCTGACAATGGTACTCAATTTACTAGTCCGTTGTTTCAGAAATTTGCAAGAAAATGGGACTTTGTACATGTTACTAGTAGTCCTGAATATCCACAGTCAAATAGTCTAGCTGAATGCGCAGTGCAGAGTGCAAAGCAATTACTTGAAAGGTCAAAGTGTGACAATACCGATGTTTTTTTAAATTTGCTTAATCTCAGAATCATACTGCGTGATGATATTCTTAGCTCACCTGCTCAAAGACTTCTTCCCAGGCAAACCAGAACTATGTTACCTATTTGTTCCAGTTTATTGAGGCCTAAAGCTAAGAACAATAGTACCATCAAGGCTTAATTAGTCTAGAAGCGTCCATCCAGAAGTCCTCTTATGACAAGATGAGCAGATTTCTTTGTCCATTGAGGGAAGGAGAGAGAGTGAGAATATAAACGTCAAAAGGTTTCAGCCGGATTGGTCAAATTAACAAGCATATGTCTTGATCTGAGATCCTACCTTGTAGAATGTGAGGGTATAGAGTAGAGGAGAAACCAAAGGCATCTTCTTCCTATACCAGACTCATCATCACAACATTGTTACAATGACTTAAGACTCTAGATCTCAGAGTGAACCAAATGTTGTTTCCATTCCAGAGTGTGTTCCTACCTCTGACTACATTCCTGAAGATGTTCCAAACAATTCTAACATCGAACATTTTACAGAGACAGCTCCTGTTGCTAAGCTCAATTCCCAGTTTTATGTCACATGATATGGATGAGTATCCGGGCCCAGTGTATAATATGCAGCAACATGGACTTAACTGTGTATGTATATATGTATATATATGTATATATATATATATATATATATATATATATATATATATATAAATACACACACACACACACACACACACACCTTATCTAGTGTAAATGCATGACTGAGAACTGTTTGTGATATCTGCATGCCAAATAGATTGATAACATTGCATGTTTCATTTTTTTCAAGCTGGAGTATGTATATCAGAGTGCACGTGCCGTGTCTTTAAGAAGTATGTTAATGACTGAGCGTGCACGTATAAATGTCAAGCACGTGCCATTCCTAGTACCATTTTGAGAGTGCAGATAGAGAGCAAACATGTATGACTACAGCAGTTGTTTGTATATGTTACGTAAGTTTACTTAAGTTAAAGAGAGTTAACGTTTACCGTGAAGTGTTTGTATAAAATAAAGCTGCTTGAACAGAACCCATGAAGACTCTTCTACTGTGTCCAAAGTAGAAGAGCGACAAGTTGCAAACATTATATATCTCACTTATAATCTATAGTCAAATCAGTAGAACACTACTTAGCTCACTCAAATCTTGCCTTCCCTTAAACCTAATTTCTCCTCAAAAAAACATTATTCTGTGTCTACAGTTCCCACAATTCCCATTTTTTCGATGTAATTTGCTCCTACCTTTTTCTGAAGATCTCACCTCCAGTTCTTTTATCTTTGTTACTATATTCACTACTTCTATTACAGCTGGTTTAGACTTTGATTTCCATTTTCTAGTAGTTGCTTTTTTTGGCAACTACCAGAATTAAACTCAGCAAGGCCTTACTATGTTGTAGGTAATTTTGATTCTGTATCACAGCACAAAAAAAAATCCTTAGTTACACCAATTTGGTTACCCAGTATTTCTGACAGAATAGTCTGCAGAGAATTTCTAAAGTCTGCCAACTCATTACAAAGCCCAAAATATGTTCCCAATTACCTCTTTCTTCCCCATCACACCTCAAACATTTGCAATCTACCTGAGGAAAATATTTTTGGAGCCTGCTTGGGGAATAAAACTACCTACACAAATACAAGAAAATATCCTAAATCTTCTAGATTTTGTTGCATATTTGACAGCCATACATATATCCAACCAATACATTGTTTCTTTGTGAATTGCTTATCCAATGCCTCTTCAAAATCCAGTCTAACCTCCTCTGACTGACTCCTATAATTAACATGTAATATTTCATATGCCCTTCTAATTATCTATTTTTACCAGCAGCTTCTGATCTAGATTCTACTATAAGCTCTTTCAGTGCTGGTCAGTCACTTAGGATCCCCTATTTCTTTCTTTTTACCTATACTCTAGCCTGCAGTCCAAATGAATATGTAGGACTCTTCCCATTCTATTACCTTTCCATCTCTAATTACTTGCTCCCAATACCTTGGTTGGTTCCTTTGCCAGTTTTCTCCAGTAAATCCCAACCTCTCTTGTCTATTTTCTGTACTCCTAACTGCAGTCATCCTTACCGGCAGAACCTCCTTTCTCCATTCCCATGTTGGCTTAGTTCTTAGAATACTTTCTGCTACTTTATGAATATAATATTCTGTATGATTATTGTTATTCTCCTTAAGTATCTGGATTTGAAATCCCAGTATCTCCTTGTTTCTTGAGCTTCCCCAGTTTCTTCATCATCACTTTCCACTATGAATTATACATTTCTGCTTGTGCTGTGTATATGTGCATTAACTGTGTAATTCTGAAATACCCCTTCAAGCCAGGTAATCCCAAACTACCTTGTTCTTTTGGAAGGATCAACTTATCCCACTTGACTTATGCTCTCGTCCCCACCTAGATAAACTCCTTCAGCTCTTTGTTAATTGCTATCCACAACTTCCCTGGTTGATAAAATATGCCTGACCTATGTATAAAGCTAAAGGGACTAAAAACATTTTCGCTGCTTGTATCTTGCTATCCACATCCATACAACAGAGTTTCCAAATTCTCATTTTTTTTTAATTATCTTTTTAGTCTCTTCCCACATATCCTTAGCTGCCATAAAAGAATCCTTTACAATCCATACTCCTAAGCACTTATTTTTATCATGTCTCCATAAATATGGGAATTGCTGAACCAATTTTTGTGTGGGTACATAATTTATAGCCATTATTTGTTTTATCTTCCGAAAAAAAAAAAAAAAAACTTGAAACTGTCTCAGAATGTTCCACAACAATGAAATGTCCTTTTCTGGTTTTATCAGGTATAAAATATAATCTGCAAACAGAGCCAACTTATCTTGATTACCATACCAATATATTCTTGAATTTCTGAGCACCTTATTTTCTTTGCCAATGGTTCTAAATATAACACAAATAAAGGGGAAAGAGTACACCTCTGCCTGGTCCTTCTGCTCAAACTGAACTTATCTGAAAGAAACTCCCCACTTTAATTTTTGCCTCCGATCCCTATATCCTCTTAATCAACCTTATAATTTTATCAGGGAGTGCAAATGATCCCATTGCCCTACTCATGACAGCTTACTCTATCGAATGCTTTCTCTGCATCAAGACCCATGAACAACAGTGATATTTTCTTTCATTCTGTTTCCCTCTGGATAAGTATTGCTCTATTAATGTTACCAAATGTTTGCCTCCCCTCCACAAAACCACAATGATCCATATCTATCATTTTTGGCATCACCTCTGCCATTCCTTTAGCCATTATAGACAAACACTTTATAATAATTATGGCTTAGGATAGAAATGGGCCTATATGAAGCTGGATCTGATGGGTCTTTATCATCTTTACTTATTGCACTCACCACCACTTTCTTCCAGAATGATGGTGCTTGTCCTCCTTTTAAAATGCTGTTTAACAAAACTTTCCAAATCTTTATCACTTTTTCCCTTATAGCTTCCAAATGTACACAGGAATACCATCTATTCTTGGAGACTTTCATGTAGATTGGTTATACATCACCAATTTTATCTCATCTCCTCCTATCCTTATTAGTAATTGAGCCTCAGCTACCTCTAACCTTGATATATTTAATTCTTCCATAAACATTTCCATTTGTACTTTTTCTCGGTTTGCACAATTTTCTGCTTTACACAGATTTTCATAAAATTTCTAAAATATTTCTAATACCTCTACAGGATCTCCGGTTATTTTCATTGTTTTCAGCTCCATAAGCTTGACAACAGCACTTTCTACTTTCTGTTACCTGAGTCTTTGTGCTGAAAATTTTTGTGCTATGGAATTATCATCGAAATAACTTTGCTTAATAATCTTTCTAAACTTATGCATATTATTGAGGTAGTCCCTTATTTTGTCTTTAGCACTCTGCAAATGAGCCTCTTCTTGTTCTGTGAGATTCTATCTATTCTGTAATACTTTAACCTTGGTCAGTCCCTCTAAATATTATTTGTTACTTCTTAACCATATCTCTTTTCCTTTTATTTCTGCCCTATTTTTAAACTCCACTTTAACTTTATCCTACTCCCTAGATATATTTTCAGAAGAAATTTCTATCTTCCCGAATAATTCAAGAATAATTTCCACTACCCATTCCTTAAACTCCTCCCATATATCAGCATGCATATGCTAAAACAGATCTATTACCACCTGTAACATGATGCTCTATAACAATATAACAGCAGCTATGAATGAAAAATTGTGCTGTGATGTAATTTATATAGATTTAACTTCAGCATTTCACAGGGTTATAGACAAAACACTCCTTCTTTTGGCTTTTCCCGGTTAGGGGTCGCCACAGCGGAACTCCGGTCCGCTAATGACTGGCAGTAGATTTTTACGGTGCCAAGGTGCCAGCCTGACGCCAAACCTTCAATGAAGGCACGCCCATTCACGCATGTCTTTCGAATGCCACTCGACCATGGGGAGGACATGCAGACTCCACACAGAAGGTGGTCCAGCCGAGAATCGAACAGGAGAATCTCTTGCTGTGAGGCGACAACACTACCACTGCGCCACCGCGGTTGTGTTATACACAAAACACTGATTAATAAATTAGTACAACTAGGAATTGATGTACTCTTGACAAGATGGATAGCTGCAATGATTACAAATAGGACATGGCAAGTATCATACAGTAACTGGACAAGTTAAAACCTTGGTTATAGTCAGGGTGTCCCACAGGGCTCTATCCTACGTCCTTACTTGTTTAGACTGTATCTTTCAGACCTAACTTTTTCATCTGAGGTGCTCTACAGTCTATATAGAGACGACCTGAAATTGGGTAAACTGATTACATGTGTTACAGATAAGGCAAGTCTGCAAGATAACTTGACTAAACTGACCATTTGGACACAGGAGATCTTATTTAGGTATATAGGGCATTTAGAGACAACTACCTCTAGGAATGTTTGGGGTTATCAAAAAGTACTAGAGAATCATCAGACAACCTACGTAGAATATTCTATAGAGAAGTGTATTAATTGGTTCTCTGATAGAGTAGCTGATGCACGGAACAGACTACCAAATTACATTAAAGCAAGTACTAGTTTAGATATTTTTAAAAACAGCCTGGAAACTTATTATGGGAACAAGTGTTTTGGTATGTTGGCAAGCTAGAAGGGCATTAATGCCCATGCTTGAAATATCTGTATGTATGTATATATGTATGTATGTATTTAGCAGATAGGTGAGGAAGCACCAGTGTCTCATTTTTATTTTAGTTATTGTTGGCACGTGATCTGAAACAGTTATTGGATGGATATTAAAACTTTCAATTAAATGCACATGTTCCTGTGAAATATGTTTGTCTAGCCTTATCCAGTTTTTGTACGTTGGGGAGTAACATGTACATTTTCTCTGAACTCCTACTACTGAATTCACATCTTCCATACCAAATATCTTCATATTTTTTTTAATCTACCCCCTTTTGTTATATTTTCTCTTCTAGTCCCCCAAATATAACCTCACTGTTGCAAATCAAATTCCACTCCCCACCTATGAGTAATATTCCCCACTGAAAGCTGATTATTTCTCCCTTACTTCTCCCTTAAGCTCCATTGTAGCAGTTTTAGATAAAATATAAATGCATGCCAGCGTACTCCTCCTCCCTTGCCAGTAGCCTCTTAGTACTACAAATCTACCATTATCTTTTTATTTCCTATTCTATCAATACTGGAGCTCATCTCGCAATTAGTATAAGTACTCCCCTTTTCCTTTGTCCCAAAATTTCTGCTGAATAACCATCCTGAAATCCTTTATCAAATTCACAAGCTCAGTTCTGTCCAAATGCGTCTTCTGTAGCATAGCTATTTGCACTCTGCATTTTTTAATACAGTTCACTATTTCTTTTTGAATTCATCTGTGAGACAATTCAATTTAAAGATAAAATAGAAAAGTGTTGTCATTTTGATATGTAGTTATTATTCTCACCTATTATGTATAACAGCATTTTTTAATGCCTAGTTTCAGCTTTTGTGTTAAATGCATACACTAATGTTTGGAAATTCAATATTTTATACAGTTGTTTTTTTGTCATATCCATTTGGACCTATATCACATCTTACAAGACATTTTGTTTTATTTCAAAAGATTACACAATATACTTCAGATTATTTTTTGATCAAATCATTTTTTTATTTGATAGACACAACTGGCCTAAAAGGTTAAATCTTTAGATATTTACTCCTCAAAGGAAACAATTCTGCTATTATAGATTCAGTAGAGTTTCACTAGATGACATGTTAGGGACTATGCATTTAATCAAAAGTAATAAAGCCCCCAGGTACCGCCAGCTATTTGAATAATACACATTTATGTATATGTATATATATATATATATATATATATATATATATATAGAACATAGAGAGCGGGAATGCTAATGTATTTCCTGTGATTCCATTCAGTGAAAGGAAGTGTGTTACTTTCATGGAAGCCTTTAAATTTAAGCTCTCAAATGATGGTCTCATCCTACCGCTATGTCCTATAGACATTTTAAGATTCACGGCACTTGAAGTGAACTGAAGACATCATACCTGGTTGTGATCCAGATTGGCTTTATAAAAAAAATGCAAAGTATGTGAAATCTCAGCAATGTAATGCAACAGAAATGTGTTTACTTCAAGTGTGGATCTAAGGACTGAATCAGCTTGTGTCACAGTTCACAGTTGCATTTATACAGCGAAGAGTACTAATCAATTGGCATAAGCTGAAAAATAGACTGTTTTAAGACATACTTTTAAGGGAGCAAAAAATTGAGTAAGACGTACTTTTAAAGTCAAGCAAACTAGGCATAGTTAAGAATACAGGTTTTGCTGACTGAGACTGAAAGGAGTAAAAATATTCACTCATGTTTATTACAGATGGAAAGGCTCATGTTTTGAAGGTCATGAAGTGTGGCACAGTGTTAAACATGATTACAGTCATGTTAAAAAACACTAACTCATTTAACAAAATAACATATTTTATTTATGAGAGTTGACAATTTCCTGTATGAAATTAGTTACTGAAAGAATTGGACTTTTATTTTAAGAATCCTGTCAGGAAGTATCCAAAAAGCAGGCTTAACATCTGTTGGAGATGAGACAAGTGACCAGTCAGCAATAACAGAGTAAGCAATAAGGCAGGAAAGGATGGAGCAGTAACTATAACTGGGAAGTTGGAACTGCTTAAATGACCACCAACAGTGAACATGGCTATGTTTATGTAAAGATTTTAGAAGAAAGTTACTATTAACTCAGTTTAAAGTAGAATGATACCTCAGTACCATTTTTGGTCTAGTACAATTCACTTGCTCAAGCAGAACAAAACTGAACTAAAGACATTAAATATAGGTCCCATCTACTTGGGTTTCTTGCTAATTAAATGGAAGTTACAATCCTGTAGCACTTAACATAAAGAGTATTGCTGCCTTTTTATTAATAACTGTCAAAAATGAGGAACCTTTCTCTTTTTGAACATATAAATATCAACATAAACTTAACATCCAACATAGTAAGGAATGGGGAATTCCCCTAGTGTTCTGGTCTAATTTCCCCTGGTCTGCAATACAACTATTAGTCTAACCAGAAAACAGACTACAGGCCTTTGTGAAACTAGCCATGTCAACAAAAGCAAATTAATTAAACTTGTTTCTACTCTCCCTTCATCCGCTATCTTTACTATAATTGCATATACTTGATAACACTGAGACAACAACCCTATGTCATCTACCCATTTAAATGCATTTAACAATCTAAGACTACTTCATACCTCTCAACCTGGAAACATCAAAAATCTGGACAAGGCCCGTGAAAAATAGGTACAAATCTGTATGCTGATTAACATAAAATGTGCATACATAATTATGTAACCCCGCCCACTCCAATGGGATTGTGGGATACCAACTTTCAAATGCAAAACTGAAGAACAGACAGCCAAAATATGGCACCAGAGACCCCATACAGCCATTCCAATGTCCCATTACCTGGATATTTCACCCATTTACCATAAACACTAATGTGTGCATACTGCTTTACTAATACAATGATTATTTGGATTTTATTTTTGCATTTTACAGCCCAATGCACAAACACCAGTAGACATCTGCTAAACAAAACAACACTGTCTCACAACAAAAATAGACTTGGCATTAAAAGTTCTCTCTGTCCTTGAAACTCACATTCATTGAAACCCAAACCACATTCAAAGAAAATGCATTTGGCCAGTGGTGGATAAAGATTACCTTTGGGCTGTTTTCAAATTATTGGCCCCTTGCACACAAAACAAGAAACATACATGTTTTCTTTGATACACCTTCCTGACTTAATTAAATTATATTCCTTCTATAATACAGCACACTTGTTAGACAGATCGCATTTTACACTTATTGTTTGATCATTTTCCAGTAGGCTGTAGGCAATGAAACAAAATGCATGAACTAATAATGACAAAACTGCCCAATTTAGAAAATTTCCATCATAAAAGTCTATTGACAGTGTCTCCACACCCACGCTATAAATATAATGGCAGTAGTGTAAGCCATAGGTATCTTGCATAGCTTCTCGCACTTACTTTCAATTTCAGGTTTTTTTTTTGTTTGGGGGGGGGGGGCAAAAGGCCAAAAAACAGGGACACATTTTAAACATTGCTTGTATAATTTTGGAAAGTTGCTAGAATAAAATGTTGTGTTACCACCATACATTTCACTGGCAAGTCTCAAACCCAGGACCCTGCACACTACAAAGTCAGAGCAACATACCACTATGCCAAATCAGCAGTTACATGAAAGAAAGGAAGACTGAAACTTAAATAGCTATCATTTAGTGAATTCAGCTCTCACTTCTCACCATAGCTCTCAACTTCTTTGCACAAAAATCCTGGACAAAGCCAATAATGGGAGAATACAAATTCAGTTCTCACTTCTCACCATAGCTATCAGAACTCTTAGCACAAAAAACCTGGACAAAGCCAATAATGGGGGGAATACAACCCCAAAATAAGGACAAATTTAAAATACTGATCTTATAAACTTAGAAAATTGCTAGAATAAAAGGTTGTGTTACCATTTATTTTCTGAAGAATATGAAGTCTGAAATTCAAATGCCTGTCGCACGCACGCACACACACACACACACACACACACACATACACACACACACACACCTCCCTTACTCTGAAAATAATATATGCAGCAGCTTACTTCCACTCCAGACGAGCTAAATAAATCCTTCCATTCCAGCCGAGCTAAATAAATCCTTCTGTTTCACCCAGGCAGCTTCTGAGTAAACTAAGCAGTCCAGACTCTCTGCGATAAAGCCTTCTCTCTTCTCTGCGCTTTACCCAGGCAGCTTCCGAGTACATAAACAGCCAGTCCAGACTCTGCGATACAAATCCTTCCTTCCATTTCACCCAGGCAGCTAAATAAAATAAATCCTTCTCACCAGGCAGCTAAATAAAATAAATCCTTCTCTCCGTTTCTCCCAGGCAGCACAGCCAGTCCAGACGAAGTTCTAAATAAACCGCCCAGAGCCGTTCCCGCTCGCAAAAGCATTTACAACTGGCCGGAAATATGTTCACCGCAAGCTCAATTCTGACAAGCTGGTAGCCCTGACGATCTGATGTCATTGCATACGTGATGACGTCAGCTAAGGCGTGAAAAACAAAGCAAAAAAATTAAAAAATAAAGGAAAATAAAGAAAAAAAAAATCAGAAATGAAGGGGTGCCACTCAGAAATCATAGCACTCCATTATTTGGACCCAAAACTTGGTAAGAAACGAGTAATTCGGGACAGTTAGGAGGTATGGACTACTTCCACCCCTACCCTTACCATCAACCTTTTTCCATGTGAGAAAAATCCTAAATGCGTCCATGAAATGGTTTCCACATCAACACCCTATTAATGTAATCTTCTACAAGGTGCTACAGTTTTCACCATGAAGAACTGTTTTGAGACAGCAAAGGAGTAGTTAGTCCCTGTATCCTTTCCACCTCTCTTTATCCTTCCTTTTCAGAATTACACCTTAAAATCCACATGGCATGATCTTATGCACTTATATCATATCATATTCCATCTTCTGGTTGACAGGGAGAAGAGTTCAACTTTCTACTATTTCTGGTCTTAACCATTCCCTTATATTTAGTGCATCCTCCTGCTAGCTTTCTTCTGAATTCCTTCTAGAAGTTTTATTTTCCTCTTCCTGTAAGACTTCCAGAAAAACTACAAATAGCGCTCAAATGCCTGACCAGGGATGAGTATGCCAGCAACATTACATCTTTGTTTTTGGACTCTTTTACCATGAGAATGCACTTCAATATTCTGTTCACTGCTGTCACTGTCCTCTCATGCTGATCATGATGGTCAATTCCAGGTGTAATCAGCACAGCTAGGTCCCCGTCTTGCTCTGTTGCCATCTATTCCACTCTGCCATAGCTGATACTTCATACCATGATTCCTGAAGCCTAAAAGCAGTAATTTGAATACATTTGCAATGAACCTCAAGTATCGCATTCATGTCTACTTGGCAAGCTTTACCAAGACTATCCTCCCAATGTTGCACCTGTATTAATTGTTTCGGCAAACAGGATGCTCCATACCTCTCAGTCTGGAAACACCAAAAATCTGGACAAAGGCCCAGTGAAAAGTAGGTACAACTGGCAAAAATCTGTATGCTGCTTAATACAAAATTTGCATATATAATTACGTAACCCCATCCACTCCAATGGAATTTTGGGATATCAACAAACGGAAATTGAAGAACAGACAAAATATTAACCACAAAATATAGCCAGAGAACAACAGTGTTTTACTTATATTAGCTTTACTACTGGGAGCTCTACCACAATAAGTTAGATGGGGTTGTACAGAGCACTTTGTGAAGAACAGGCCTTGTAAGTGGACCAGTGTTCAGTAGCCTAAGCACAGAACAGAGGTGAAGGGGGAAGAAATAGGACATGCTGCACCAAAAGGAATACATAAACATTTAAAATGGAAAAGCAGCTTTAAATGGTAAGTAATAAAATAGATGAATGTCACTCATAAAAAAGACAGTTTTAAAACTAAATTTTAAATATAGCAGAATGGTATATGCCAATGTAATAAGCAGAAAAAAACTGCAAGGTTTGTTTACTAAGAGACTTGATATTTTTGTGCTCCCTACATCTCACAATGATCCTAATCTAGAGACAGCTTAGTCTTACTGCAAACCCTCATTTTTCTACTTCAGTGTGTGACTTATCTCAAAGTTCATAACAAGATCTTTTTGAATGGTTTTCCTTGAATTTGCTTTACCTAATCTGCCACGGGAAGATCACATAATCTCTCTAATAGTAGGACCTTGTACCCCATTTTTACAACATTCTATCCCAGTCTACACCAAAGATATTAGAGCTGTGACTGTGAGGCTGGAGATAACTCCACTTCCCAGAATGTGAGACGACTCTTACCAGTCAAACCCCCCACCCCACAACCTGACAATGATGCCATTGAGCAACCACATCAGTCATACAGACTTCCCATTCAAACAGCAGCAGTTGGCATCTTATAAAAGTAGAGATCTAGTAAAATTCTATACTGTTTGATCTGTTAATTATATCATTTTGCTTGACTGTTCTCAGTGAAAAGGGCTTACCACAACTACTGTACAAATCTGCCTTACCGATGTATCCAAGCTACTTATAAAAACAATGAAATCCAAAATGGAAGGAGGCACCAGACCACAGCAGATAAAATCATACACAATTTAATGGAACAACTTAGAGCAAGACGGGTGAGTGCTTTCGCAGCACAAAAGCCACTTCATCAGACACTAATGCATTCCATTTCCTACTATTTAAATATCAAATGTCCAATAACAGTATAGAATCAATTAAATATTAGAATACTTTAAAGGACTATAATAAATACTTTAAAAAAATAGAAAATGTATATACACATATCAGTAAAGTAAAATAAAACATATCATCATCATCTTTTTTCGGCTGTTCCCGTTAGGGGTCGCCACAGCAGATCATCTGTTTCCATTTCTTCCTGTCCTCTGCATCATGCTCTTTCACACCAACCACCTGCATGTCCTCTCTCACCAAATCCATAAACCTTATCTTAGGCCTTCCTCTTTTCCTCTTACCTGGCAGCTTCATCCTTAGCATCCTTTTCCCAATATACCCAGCATCCCTCCTCAGCACATGTCCAAACCAATGCAATCTCGCCTCTCTTGCTTTGTCTCCAAACTGTCCAACCTGAACTGACCCTCTAATATACTGATTCCTAATCCTAACCATCCTACTCACACCCAGTGCAAATCTTAACATCTTTAACTCTGCCACATCCAGCTATGACTCCTGCCTTTTTGTCAGTGCCACCGTCTCCAACCCATATAACATAGCTGGTCTCACTACCCTCTTGTAGACCTTCCCTTTCACTCTTAGTGGTACCAGTCTGTCACAAATCACTCCTGACACTCTTCTCCACCCATTCCACCCTGCCTGTACTCTCTTCTTCACCTCTCTTCCACACTCACCATTACTCTGAACTGTTGATCCCAAGTACTTAAACTCATCCACCTTTATCAACTCTACTCCCTGCATCTTCACCATTCCTCTACCCTCCCTCTCATTTACACACATATATTCTGTTTTAGCCCTGCCGACCTTCATTCTTCTCCTCTCTAAAGCATATCTCCACCTCTCCAGGGTCTCCTCAACCTGGTCCCTACTCTCACTACAGATCACAATGTCATCTGCAAACATCATAGTCCACGGGGCCTCCTGTCTGATCTCATCTGTCAACTTGTCCATCAGCACTGCAAATAAAAAAGGGCTCAGAGCTGATCCTTGATGTAATCCCACCTCCACCTTAAACGTATCTGTCACTCCCACCGCAGTCCTCACCAATGTTACACTACCCTCGTACATATCCTGTACCACTCTTACATACTTCTCTGCCACTCCCGACTTCTTCATACAACACCACAGCTCCTCTCTAGGCACCCTATCATATGCTTTCTCCAAGTCCACAAAGACACAGTGCAACTCGTTCTGACCTTCTCTGGTTTTCTCCAACAATACTCTCAGAGCAAACATTGCATCTGTAGTGCTCTTTCCTGGCATGAAACCATACTGCTGATCACTAATCATCACCTCCCTTCTTAACCTAGCTTCCACTATTCTTTCCCATAACTTCATGCTGTGACTGATCAATTTTATCCCTCTGTAGTTACTGCAGCTCTGCACATCACCCTTATTCTTAAAGATAGGTACCAAAACTTTTTCTCCACTCCTCAGGCATCCTCTGACTTTCCAAAATTTCATTAAACAATCTGGTTAAAAATTCCACTGCCATTTCTCCTAAGCACCTCCATGCTTCCACTGGTATGTCATCTGGGCCAACAGCCTTTCCATTCTTCATCCTCTTCATAGCTGTCCTTACTTCCTCCTTGCTAATCTGTTTCACTTCCTGATTCACTACCCCACATCATCCAACCTTCTCTCTTTCTCATTCTCTTCATTCATCAGCCCTTCAAAGTACTCTTTCCATCCACTCAACACACTCTCCTCACTTCTGAGTACGTTTCCCTCATCACCCTTACCTGTTGCACATCTTTCCCAGCTCTGTCCCTCTGTCTAGCCAATCGGTACAGGTCATTTTCTCCCTCTTTAGTGTCCAATCTCTCATACAACTCTCCATATGCCTTATCCTTAACCTTCGCCACCTCTCTCTTTGCCATGCGCCTCATCTCCTTATACTCCTTATATTCATGTCTACTTTCTTCATCTCTTTGACAATCCCACTTCTTCTTTGCCAGCCTCTTCCTCTGTATACTCTCCTGTATTTCCTCATTCCCCCACCAGGTCTTCTTGTCCTCCTTCCTCTGTCCAGATGTCACACCAAGCACCTTTCTAGCAGTCTCCCTTACTAACTCTGCTGTAGTTACCCAGCTATTCGGTAACTCTTCACTGCCTCCCAGTGACTGTCTTAACTCTTCCCTGAACTCCACCTCACAATCACCCTTTTTCAACTTCCACCATTTAATCCTTGGCACTGCTTTCACACTCCTCCTCCTCCTCTTCTTGATCACCGTCATCCTACAGACCACCATTCTATGCTGCTTAACTACACTTTCCCCTGTCACCACTTTACAGTCTCCAATCTCCTTCAAACTGGCCCTCCTACATAGGATATAATCCACCTGTGTGCATTTTCCTCCACTCTTGTACGTCAGCCTATGCTCCTCCCTCTTCTTAAAATACGTATTCACCACAGCCATGTCTATCCTTTTCGCAAAATCCACAATCATCTGACCTTCTGCATTCCTCTCAACACCATACCTACTCATCACTTCCTCATCCCCTCTGTTCACTTCACCAACATGCCCATTGAAGTCCGCTCCAATCACTAGTCTCTTACCCTTGGGTACACTCACCACCACTTCATCCAACTCACTCCAAAATTTTTCTTTCTCATTCATCGCACACCCAACTTGTGGAGCATATGCACTAACAACATTCATCATTACACCATCAATTTCAAGCTTCATAAACATCACTCTATCAGACACTCTCTTCACCTCCAAAACACTCTTGGCATACTGTTCCTTTACGATAACCCCTACCCCATTTCTCCTGACATCCACACCATGATACGACAATCTGAACCCACCTACTATACTCCTGGCCTTACTTCCCTTCCATCTGGTCTCTTGCACGCAAAATATATCAACCTTCCTTCTCTCCATCATATCAGCTAGCTCTCTCCCTATACCAGTCATACTGCCAACATTCAAAGTTCCTACCCTCACTACTACACTCCTAACCTTCCTCCTCTCTTCCTGCCTTCAGGCATGCCTCCCCCCTCCTCTTCTCCTTCGGCCAACAGTAGCCCAATTTCCACCAGCACCCTGTTGGCTAACAGCACTGGTGGCGGTCGTTGTTAACCCGGGCCTCGACCGATCCTGTATGGAAATATGAAATGTTCACCGCATAAGTCATTTGGCAGAGGTTTTAATCCGGATGCCCTTTCTGACGCAACCCTTCCCATTTATCTGGGCTTGGGAACGGCACAAAGAAATGCATTGGCTTGTGCATCCCCAGTGGCTGGGGAATAAAACATATAAAAAAGTATATTATTATTTAATAAACCAATATGCCCATAGGAACATTCATAAAAAATGAAGTTATCTATTTAGGGTCTTATTCGACAATATTGGCTGTATAAAAATCTTGTCATTTAAGCCCCTCCCCATAGTAGCCCGCATCCTAATACTCCACTCTGACTCTTTCTTTTCAACTCTATTCCTAACCGACCCTCCTCTATTTCCTATGAAGACCTCCTCTATGATCATAAATTTGAATATATGAGTAGGACCAAATTCTATGAAATGTTTAGCCAAAGCATTAATTTCAGCTCTCCTACATATGTCATAGAGATGTTCTCTAATCCGATCTCGCAGCCTGCGAGTAGTCATACCTATGTAAAATTATTTACACATAATGCAGTAGGCTAAATAAACTAAATTAGTGGTGCTACAATCTGCTTTTAGTCTAAAAAATAATTATCTGTTAGTATTTGGTTGTGTAAATCTCCCACTAGTGTCCAAAGTGTGACAATAACACTAAGTGTTGCCCACAGTGTGACTGTCTCCCTTAGCAGTATGCTTCGGTCCACATAGAAGTCTTTTTTAGGAATTTCTTATTTTTAAAGGCATATCAGGGTACATCCCCTAACAATGCCTTAACCCGTTCATCTGTACATAGAATACTCCAGTTCTTACGATAGATATTTTGCAGCAATCTAATATTACTGGAGTAAGCCACAGGATTTCTCATATGATAATTGTGAGAATTATTCTTTACACTAGTGGTCTCAGTTGCAGAGAAATAGGGTCTACCTTCTTTGTTTCTCAATGAAATAGTATTAGAAATTCTGGGCTGAATTTCCTTTTCATTATAGCCTCTCTTAATAAACCTATCTTCCAAATGGATAAATTCATTTTCAAAATGTTTATCATCTGCTGTCAATCAGTAGACCCTAAGTGGCTGGCCCTTCATAACATTCTTAAAAACATGTTGGGGATGCATGCTACATTGGTGAACACATGTATTTCTGTAACACTCTCTCCTAAATATCTCAGTTGGAAACTCCCCAGTCTCTTTTCTTATTCTCACATCCAAAAAATCAATGGATCTAAAGGAGCTATTAGCTGTAAATGTAAGAAAGTGTGTACTATGGTTGATTTCATATAAGAATGACTCAAATGATGAAAGATCTCCTTCCCATAGCAGAAAAAGATTGTCCACAAACCTTCGATAAAAAACTATGTTAGCATGTAAATTCTCCCTTAGGATATTATATTTCTTCCACACAGGCATGACACAGTTGGCGTAACTACTGAAAGCAGGATGTGCCCATAGCTACACCAACCAATTGTCTGAAAATGTGTTGCTCAAACATGAAAATGTTATTCTCCAAGATAATCTCAACAAGATAACATAAAAAATCTATAACTTTTAAATCATACGTACCATTCTTCCATCAAATATTGTTTAATAAATTATATACCTGTTCCATTCGCAATGACAGTAAACAATGACTTCACATCCATTATAACCATCAAGCATGTATTGCTTGGTGGATTATTGTGGACATGATAGAAGAGGTCTCTTAAAAAATATTGAGTATCTTTCAAAATATAGGCATTCTTGGCAAGTAAAGGTTTTAGATGTTGTTCTACATAAACAGAGAGGGGCTCCATACTCAATCCCCGTCCTGCTACAATAGGCCTCATCGGGGGGTATCTGAGAATGTTTATGCATTTTAAGCAATCCTTGAATCAGAGGTATAATACGATTTTTCACAGTAAAATACTCAAATAAATCACTGTTAATTAATCGGCAATGCAGACATTCAAACACGGCATTAGATATCTTATTACAGTTTTTAACCCATTCGAGATCAACACAGTCATAAACTGTAGTGTCATTTAAACATGGTTAGCATAGCTTCTCTACAGAAGTAATAATCCATTATTACTGTGGATCCCTCTTTGTCAGCTGGCCTAATAGAGATGATTCAATCATAACATAAGGTTTCCAAAGCCTCCCTTTCTCCTCTAGTCAGATTAGTAAAGCATCTTATATTGACATTATCATATAAATACTAAATATCTTTAGTATAAAACTTCTCAAAAATTTCTACTCTATTCTTAACACCTCCACCTCTATTATGTTAAGATTAGAGTAGAAACCAGGGAATTAGAATGGATTGTAAGGCTACAAGCTAACACTGGGGTAGGCCTGAATGACAAAATGAATATTAAACCCATTCTTTTAAAGAGATTTAAAGAAATAATAGGTAGTACCCCCCCTCCACCTTTTTATACTTCTTTACACTTTTATATTTGTATGCATGCATTTCGATATATTAAGTTATATGATGTGATATGCTGTTTCTAATGTCATGCTGTTTTTAATTCTAAGCTTTTTAATTTTTTATACTAGGTATAAAACCTTTTATATTAGGTATATGGTTTTAAGGATTAATTGGGTAGTTGATGGCAATGATGAGCTTGGTATAAATGCTGTGTTTTACTATTCTTTGATTGATGAAGTGATTGGTGCCACGAAAACGCTCACCTCTCTTACTAATAAAGCTGTTATTCTACACAGCCGTGGCTGCTACCTCCTGCTTTGTTTTTTACTGTATATTTGATATTTTTTAAACTACAAATAAAAGACCGCTGCGTACATCTGCTATATCAAAAGCTTTAAACAAGTGGGTAGAATCATTTCATCTTGTAGATACTTTCAAATTTAAAGACAATAAATCTTTGTTGTTTTCCCATCAAGATCACAGATTTGGTACCCAAACTAGAATAGATATAGTATTTGCTGCCCATGACTTACATTCTAAAATCATTTCCCAATCATTCCCTGCCCCTTTTCAGACCGCAATTCATTAATACTAAAACTTCAAAATAGGTGCAAACCATTAATCTTTAACTCCAGAATTCCAGCATATACAATAAGAAGTTCTGTACTTACAATAATGTTTCATGTTAGTTGTTACTCTCGCCTTCATTACTGATGGGTTCGGAGCCAAACATTGGCTCCAATTCGGCCAAATAGCAAAGCTCGAGGTCTCTAACAGCTCGAGGCCAAGCCCTATCCCACAATGCACCACTACATTCCCCACATCTTGTTTGCTGCCAACTAGAGTAGAAACCAATCCCAGATTTTGAGGAAATCATACATCCAGGGTAAAAGGAAACTTCTTCAAGAAAACCAAAACCAAACCAAGCGATACCTCTCGTGCTTCCAGACATAGGAAGGGGGTAGGAGGTAGGGTCGTAATAATGAAGGCGAGAGTAACAACTCATATGGAACGTTATGGTAAGTACATAACTTCTTAATGTGAAGTTGTTTAATCTCGCCTTCATTCTTACTGATGGGTAGCGTCCCCAGCACCACAAATTTGGGTGACTCACAGGAGCACCTGTTTCAGGACAGCAGATCCAAATGAAGCTCCGTCTCTAGAGGCCTTGTTCACTTTGTAATGAGATATAAAGGTATGTGGATTTGACCAGGTGGCAGCTGCACAAATAGAATCTACAGGCAACCTGGTCAAGAAGGCTGCAGAAGTAGAAACCACCCTTGTAGAATGAGCCTTGACCTTGTTCTGTAATGCAATACCCGCTTTACTGTAGATAAATAAGATACAATCAGAGAGCCATTTCGATAAGGTAGGTTTGGACACAGGTGTACCTTTTCTTGAATCTGAGAAGGAGACCAACAGCTGATCAGCCCCTTCTGAGATCTTTTGTTCTGTCCAAATAAAATCAAAGTTGGCTATGCACATCAAGTTTGTGAAGCATATATTCCAACTGGTTTGAATGATTAGGAAAGAAGACTGGTAACTCAATCGTCTGATTCAGTGTAAATTCAGAACATACTTTGGGTAGAAACGATGGATTTGTCCTGAGGGAAACCCTATCTTTATGAAATATTAGGTAGGGCGGTTTGATGGAAAGGGCTTACAATTCTGAAATTGTGTGTGTCGATGTAATAGCCACCAACAATATAGTCTTCCATGAAAGAAACTTCAACTCACAAGAAGAGGCAGGTTCAAAGGGCGGAAGAATAATTCTGGACAAGATTAGATTTAGGTTCCAGGGAGTAGTGAGAGATCTGATCGGTGGTTTCAAGTGCATAGTACCTTTCAAAACAGCCTTAGCCAGCTTATGAGACATGATACCATTTTCGGCTGGCCCTAAATGAAAATTAGAAACAGCAGCGAGTTGGACTCGAATGGTTGCTGCTGCAGCTCTTTCACTCAACAGTTTAGCGAGGAATTCCAGTAAAGCTGCTATAGACGCCTGGAAAGGGTCAATATTATTCTGTTGTGCCCAAATGGAAAACCTTTTCCACTTACTGAGGTAAAGTTTCCTAGTAGATGATTTGTGTGACAACAAAAGGATATGTCGTGCTTCTTCTGATAGATTCTGGAACCTGGCTATTCTGGGAATTGGAGCAGCCAAGCTATCAGTTTGATGGACTGAAGAGAGGGATGAAGAGCTCCTGATGAATGGGTCAACAGATCCGGCACTGGGTCCAGGATCCAAGGCTTCTCTAGTAGATGAGGCTTCAGAAAGGGGAACCAAATTTGATGAGGCTAATAGGGAGCAATTGAGAGTACTCCCCAGGAAACTGGCTTTCTGAAATATTTTGGGAATCAGCGGGAAGGGGGGGAAAGCAGAAAGGAGTCCTGGAGGCCAGTCGTGGACCAGAGCATCCCTCGGTGGCTGACCCTGTTGAGGGATCAGGGCAAAGTAGTTGCTGCACTTGGTATTTTTGAAGGTGGCAAAAAGGTCACAGCAAGGCTGGCCCCATCTGCAGAAAATAATTTCTGCTACTTCGTTCTTGAGAGACCGCTCGTGAGGTAGAATAGCTCTGCTGAGTCTGTCCACTATTACGTTGGATTTCTGGGTAGACTCTGCCCAATTCCATAATCTCAGAGCCTCTCGACACAGGGGGTAGGATTTGATTTCGCCTTGTTTGTTGATGTACCAGACAACCAACATGTTGTCCGACTGGATTGCAATCGTGCCTAGGGGAAGAGAGTCTTGAAAGGCCTGCAACGCTAGAAGAACCGCTCTCATCTCCAGGACGTTTATGTGCAAATGAGCCTCGTGAGCCTGCCAAGTACCTTGGGCTGTCCGACCCTGATAATGCCCCTACCACCCGGATTATGGAGGCATCCGTGCTCACCGTTGAGACTGGAGAGGGAAGAAGAAATGGGCGGCCCATAGTCACTGTTTCCGACGTTAGCCACCAGCGAAGATCTTTCTTGCAAGAGTTGGTAATCAAGACTAGATGATTTAATGGTAATTCCTGAAAGGTTCATTGCGTGAAAAGCAACCATTGAAGAATGCACTTGTGGGATCTCGCAAGGGGTATTGCAATAATTGCTGCTGCCATCGTGCCGAGCAGTTTGAAAATCTGTGATGCTGGTACTTTTTGCTTTGACAGGAGATCCACAATCTGTTGTTGGAGGACAATAACCCTTTCGGGAGGGAGCTTCAGGGACATGCTGACCATGTCTAAGTCTGCTCCTACAAAGACTGTACACTGCGATGGCAATAAGGCAGACTTTTCTAAATTTATCGTAATGTCCAGCTGTGAACATAGATCCCTGGTAGCGTCCCTTGCCCGAACAAGCAGATGCCTGGTGGGGGCAGTAAGCAGCCAGTCGTCTAAGTAAGGAAACACCTGGATTCCTGAATGCCTCAAGTGAGCCATGACCACTGCCATGCATTTGGTGAACACTCTGGGGGCTGTAGTGAGACCAAAGGGCAGTGCCCGAAACTGGAAATTATTGTCTTCCAGCCGGAAGTGCAGATGACCCCTGGATGGCTTGGCCATTTTGATATGGTAGTACACATCCTGTAGATTGATAGAGCACATCCAATCGCCCTTCCCTAAAAACAGGAGAATGGATTGAAGCGTGACCATCCGGAACTTCGTCTTCACCACATATTTGTTGAGCCTGCTGAGGTACAGAACAGGTATCCAGTCCCCTGTCTTCTTTGGTACCAAAAAGAACCTTGAGTAAGTTCCAGATCCTTCTGGTCTGCTGGGACTGGCTGGATGACTCTTTTTTCCAATAGTTTTTGGACCTCTATGGGTGCTACATCCCATAGACTGGGTGGAACATCTGGGATAAGAGTGAAAGGGGATGGAATATCCTCTGGATATAATGTTTTGTACCCATCGGTCTTCTGAGATATTTAGCCAGGCGCCTAGGTACAAAGATAAACGTCACCAGACTGCCTCCAGAGCAGGATAGTCGGGCCTCCTTTCAGGAGCGCTGATAGGGTTTCCCAAGGAACTGATCCCTGTCACCCTGGTTCTATGGACCCCCTCTGCCAAGTGAGCATCGTCTTCCACCACTGCTTCCCCCTCTGCCCCTGGAGGAGGCTTCACCTTATGAGTTCGGAAAAGCTCCTTGGGTCTTACGGAACCAAATCTTCCCACCCCGTTGACCTTTGGAATAAGGTCTACTAGGGGTAGAAAAAAAGGACTCCAATGGCAGACAGAGTCTTACCGTCTTGCTCACATCTGGTGAGGGTGTCTTTTACTTTTGGTTCAAATAAGGAGGAACCATCGAAAGGGGCATTCACAAATGACGACTTAAAGGGTTCCGCAAAAGAACATAAGCACATCCAGGAATGTCTCCGCAGAGCAATTCCTGTACCCGCAGCCCTACTTGTTCCATCAGCTGCGTAAGACACGAGGCACATGGACGAGTTTACAATGGAATTGAGGGTAGCAAGCTGATATGTCACCTTGTCCATGACCGAGTCGGCTACTGCACCCTGGAGAGTATCTCCAAGTTCCTTGAGATCTCTTTGTAGACGTGTGAAGTGGATCAGGTAGTTCAATGACTGAAGTGCAAAGGTCGTAGAACTGAACATGCACTTCCCGAATCTGTCCATTATCCTAGACTCTCTATTAGGAGGATGAACAGATGTAGAAGTCTCCGACATCTCCTTTTTAGTGGCTGCCACCACCACCATGGCATCAACAGATATGGGTCTAGATAAAAAGGCCTTGTCATGGGGTGTTGATATGTACTTGTTTGGCCTTCTAGGGATAGGCTCCATAGAATTTGGGGACTCCCATGCCCTTCGAGATAAAAGATCCATGAACTCATCAAAGGGCGGAGACAACCAAAGTGGTGGAGGGTGGGGACCCGAAAGCCTTCAGGAGCACCGATTCATTCTCGGTAGGATTTTGGGGCTGCCAGTCCCCCCTCTGCTTAAGGATCTCAAGGATATCCCCAAAGGAAATATCCTCAGAGAGGACCTTGGGGACCCTTCCGACTCCTCCAAATTGGTGTCCGACGTGATGGATTCCTGAGGGGAATCTAGGTGTCTCCTCTTACATAGCCTCTTCCGAGGGACCTCCTCAGTGGGAATCTCTGGGGAAGTCTCAGAAGAGCAGGGTTCCCCAAGGGGGCATCCTGAGACTCTGGGTCCCTATGCTTATGGTGAACCTGTGGTAGTGGAGAAGAAGCAGACGCCTTTTGGGAGGAGGTGGCCATATCAGAGGTTGTGGAAGTCCTGGGGGACAAAGCCCTCCTCATGGCATTGAAGGCCCCACGGTTCCGATGCGAGGAAGCACCCGGGTCCAAAGACACCGAGGACTCCTCCTGCACCAGAAATGCTGGCTCTGAGCTCGAGGTAGGAGCTGAACTCATCTGTGCTGACGCTCCAAGAGGAAGAGTCGGAACCGACGTATCGGTTTGACTCCCCCCACCCCTGGAGCCGACAGAAGAGTGTCGGCTCCCAGATTCCATCGCCAGAGCAGAGGATATCAGGGTGGTTGATACCGACAGCTTAGAAGTGAGAGTCGGCACCGACGGCTCCACCAACTACTGACTGGCCTCCTCCGGCTCCAAAGTCTCAGTGCGAGTCGGAGGAGGAGCAACAACAATTGGAGAGGACTTTGTTGGTTCTGAAGCTGTGAGAGTTGAAACCGACAGAATTTTTGCGCGCGGCGGGTCCTGTAGAAGTCTCTGCACCACTCGGTCCACATCCGAATTGGATAGTCTAGAAGCCTGAAAGGATACCACTGACAGAGTTGGGGACCTCAAGGTAGGAGACACCGGTTCCAGAACTGGGGACCGGCTCCTACCAGCAACCTGAATGGTCTGTCCTGATAGCACTGGAGCTGAGACTGTAGCCTTCTTAGATGACTTTGGGACCGAAGAGCCCTTTGGTGCCGAACCAGATGACAATGCAGGAGAAGATGGTTTTGGCTGACTGGAAGCAGAATCCAAATCCAACTGGAGGGCCTTTCAACCAACTTACGCTTTCTCTCAGCTAAAACCCTGAAGCTAAAGCCATGGCAATTGGAGCAAACCTCCTGCAAGTGTACCTCCCCTAGACAGTACACACATGTGGAATAACCATCCGTTATTGACATTTTTTGATTGCATTTGGGACACCGTTTAAATCCTGATTTAGCCTTCTCTGACAATCTGATTCAAATAACAGTTATATCCAATAAGTCCAAGAACAATATAAATATCTGCCTATGGATATAAACTAGTTATTATACAGCAGCAATACTACAAGAGCCTAACCGGCTAACAGTATTAGCAAAAGCCTCAAGTCTGAAAACAAAAATGGCCAAAAGCCTAACCAGCTAAAGTAAAAGGTGCAAAAAACTGCAGCAAGCCTAACCAGGATGGGATAAAGCTAGTACTACCACAAAAGGCCAATGACCTTAACTAAAATAACAGGGCCATGCCCAAGTATCTTAACACACTAAGAAAGAAAACGTATCCCACTGGATATGAGTCCAAACGGACAAAAAAACAACACTTTTAGTACTACTATCTAAACCACTATAATAGAGAGAAAAAAGGCAGAATTTTTTTCAAAATTCACACATCTATCCAATAAACGGCCAAGAGCTGTAAAGAACACCCGATCAGTTGCAGCAGCAAACCAGATCTGGGGAGTGTAGTGATGCATTGTGGGATAGGGCTAGGCCTTGAGTTGTTAGACACCTCGAGCTTTGCTATTTGGCCGAATCAGAGCCAATGTTCAGCTCCAAACCCATCAGTAAGAATGAAGGCGAGATTAAACAACTTCACATCTAAAATTAAAGAGTTCAAACCCTGGTTATTATCTGAATTGCAGTTCTTCTTAGATATTAATTATACCACAAAGATAAATAAAATAATGATATGGGACTCATTAAAAGCTTACATATATAGTAAAACCCTAACTTGGTATAAAAAAAAAATCAGAGAATGGGATTCTGAATTATTAGATCTACAATCCAAACTTTTGTCAGTAAAAGCTGAAAAAAATCAAAATTATTTGGAGATGAAAAAGAAAGTAGAAGTATTAAACAATAAATACAACAAAATTCTAACACATAAAACTAGTTTAGCTTTAGAAAAAGACTAAAAATTAATACCTTGGGCATTTCTCCCAACTATCTACATAATTTATCCACAAGAATCAAAATACAATTAAAAGCTAACAACATTAAAAGTATCTTCCATGAAAAGAAAGGGAAAATGTCTTGGATATAGGTGACATTCTTAATGCTATAGAAATCACTATATGGAACATTTCCAAAAAGAAAATATACATATTGATCAATTAAATATAGATGAAAAATGTTCCAATATAAAAAAAAATCAGAAAAATTAAAACTAGATCTGCAAGCACCCATATCCTACATAGAAATTACAGATACAATAAAAGAGGGTAAACATAGTAAAGCTCCAGGTATAGATGGCATAATTATGTAAATATATAAACTTTTTCCTTCAAAGATACTATCCCTCTTCCATAAAACTCTATTAGAAATTCAGCCATAAGCTTTAATACCACCCTCTTTTAGATATTCCTTAATCACACCAATCCTACAGGAAAACAAATCCTCAAACCTCTGTACCTCATATAGACATATATCATTATTAAATAATGACTATAAGATATTTATGACAATATTAACTAACAGAATGAAAATACCACTAGCCAAAACAATAAATAATGATCAAACTGGATTTATATATCATAGACACACACATGACAATATTAAAAAGATAACTTTCTTATAGATTATGTTAATAAAGAAAATAAAGAAACACTCATAATTGGCTTATATATAGAGAGAGCCTTTGATTCCCTAAATTGGGACTATTTATTCAAAATTCTGGTGTTATTTGAATTTCCTCCTTCCTCTGTTCATCTACTAAAGAATATATATAAACAAATAATTTAGAATATGTTAAGCTAGGTCCTTTCACCTTTAAATCTATACATATGACAAAGGGTACTAAACAAGGATGTCCCATGTCACTGATTCTATTTGCTTTGGCTACTGAAATATTGGCAGATTCAATACGTAACAATACAAAAATCAAAGGAGTAGATGTTTATGAACAATATGATTCTAAAGTAATGTTCTTTGCTGATGACATATTATTAACATTATCCAATACAAAAGAGACATTAGAAGAATTAGATATTTTAATTGACACATTTTACAGGAATTCAGGACTCTGTTTCAATAAATCAAAATTTTTATTTTTAAATAAAAAAAAGAATTGCAGACAAAGGTGAATTGCATTATAGGGAAACAAGAATCTGCCTTAAAATATCTAGGAATTGAGTTATGCAAGGATAATAATGAATTAGTCTCAAAAAACTACAATAATATCAATACAATTAAAATCTCTGTGGAAAAGTGGAACAAAATAATATTAACATTTGAAGATAGACTACAGTTAATAAAAATGGTTTTACTACCCAATATTTTATATATAGCTTTGGCAATACAACTGTTACCAGAAAGGAATATACTCAAAGAAATAAACTCATGCCTAATACAATTTTTATGGTTTCCCAAAATAAACAAAATAGCTTTAATACATGATATCAGACCATGGAAACAGGGAGGATTAAACTTTCCTAACATAGAAACATATATAAAAGCATCAATATCTAAAACAATCTCAGATTGGATAAGTCCAAATTATTCTGATAATTGGAAAGAATTACTAACTGTAAGATCAATAAATGAATTTGATTTACAAAATAAATTTCAAACAACAGATAAAAACAATTTGCCATGGCACATATTATGTATTAGTATGCAATGTAACATAACTAAGCCCACTAAAACTCGTATGACTAATTATTACATTGACTCATTTAGGAAAATTATTAATGCAAATATAGATTTAAAAATCTGGTTTGATCTTTTAACACCATTCACAGTTACAAAGAGCTACCCACATAAAAAACACAGAGAAATAATTAATTCCTGGGAACATAAAGGATTTGTTTGTTGGTTTCAATGTATCAAAGAACTAAAAGTTCTGGATATGCAAACAATAGAAACAACATACAAAATTCCACAAGATTGGCTAACTATGCAAAGAATTCTAACGTATTTGCAAGATTTATGCAGAATAATTAGTAATTCTTCATTTAAAGAAATACCTAAACTTACGAAATACCTATATGAAATCTTTTTCCTTTACTTTTCCAGATGCTATGGCAGGGTCATGAAACTGATAAAGGACAAGTATCATCCCGGACATGGACTGTTCCACCTCCTGTCTTCAGGGAAATTATATAGAAGCATCAGGTGTAGAACATCAAGACTCAGGAATAGTTTCTTCCCAAAAGTGATCAGACTGTTTAACAACTAACCTTAATGTCAACACTCCTCAGTTTGTGAGAGCACCATAAGTGCAATATGAATGTCTTTACTGTCATGGAATTAAATTATTCTATTTATCTAAGTTATACAATCTGAACTGAATCATTACTTGCACAAGTACGGGAACTGTGAATTAAGCTATGATACTATCCTATCTTAAAATGATGGTGGGTAAGCTATCTGTGTGTGTATTTATATCTGTACTGTCTAGAATTTCTTCTGTTATATGCTTCCTTCACCCTCTTATGAAAACTGTTTTTCATTGCACACGAGCTTGAAGCAACAAAGTTTTATCAGTGATACACTGCATTCGTTGATCTGAATAACAAAGTTTACTTTGACTTTCTTTTGCTTTCCTTGCTTAGTTGAGAAGAGTCTTTAACACTGCTCTCATGTATGGACTGACTGCATTTCTACATGTAAGTGTGTGTATATGTGTGTGTGTGTGTGTATATATATATATATATATATATATATATATATATATATATATATATATATTTTTTTTTTTTTTCACCAGGAAGGTGAGCTGTTCCACTGACCCTCTTCACTTATGACCCATGCTCAGTGAGCAGCAGTTCACATATAAAATACAGAATTAGCATAGAAAGAGTTGTAAATTAGGAAAAATCAAGTCACAGCATAAAGAGTCTAAGTACTAGCACATTGGCAAAAAATGTGCATTATAAGTAAGATTTATCTATCTATATACATACACACACACACACACACACACACACACACACACACACACACACAATACTTTACAGCAACAAATAAGGAATCATGTACAAGGACATTAATATGTACAGTACGAATTGTTAGCTGGTATTAAACAATGCCACAGTAGGAGGAGCACTGGGCTGCCTTAAAAAGAAGCACTTTCAGAAAATGTTTAAGGTCTCAAGTGTATCTTGGATTGTTACTTTTGTAGGTAGGGGGTTCCAAATGGGAGGTTTTACATACATACAAACAAATACAGACTCTCATCTACTCAAACGTATCTCTGTGGCTGCTCAGGTAGCCTAGCTCTAGAGTGGAAGCATCAGTTTACTACAGTAATTAATATCCTAGATAATACATCCTCTTCCTGCTAATCAAAGTTACAGACTGTAAGGCTGAGTCTTCACAGCTATAAATGATGACTTTTGAACAGACATCTGTTGAAAGACCAGAAGGTTGTGGGCTCTATTGCCACCGCAGGTGAGTGGAATGCTGATACTACAGTGCAGCATTGGGGGGGTGCACTCTTGAGCGTGTCGTCCTTGGATAAGATGTTAAACCAAGGTCTTATCTGACTGAGTGGGTAGTAGCTCAGTTGGCTATAAAAGATTCCATGGCACCTATCGAAAAGAGTAGGGAAAGTTCCCCGACACCTTGGCCAAAATTCCCCTTAAAGCAGAAATACCACCTTAGGTTTCCCATGAAAAGAAGCCACTAGCCTAAAGGGACTAACCCAGTTAAAGGATAACTAAAATAAAAAATAAATTACCAGTGCAAGGTACTATACTAAGAAGTCCAGTGGTCCACCCAATCTACCCATTTTACGTCCATAAATACTTTGTGTTCTACACTCAGCCTTGTGCTGTACAGGGATTGTGTTCCAAATGAGACCCAGACAAGGAGTGTTCAATAAGCAGCATAGCTGCTGGGAGGCAGGCTAGGAGGATGGGAGTGAGCGGCTCTTGCAGTCTTGCCCATCCTGGGGGGGGAAGGGTAGTGGCTCCAGCTCACCTCTTTGGGGCACTAAACCTATGGGTATAAACCTACAGAATGCATGCAACAGACTGGTGTCCACAGATGCCAGAAATATCCATATATGGCAGCCTACATGCTTCATGAAAAGAAACAATATACAAAGCTCAAAGGCAGCTGCTGAATGGCTTCCTCTCTAGGATGGAGAGTGTAGATTGTTCTGCTGGACATGAATGTTGGCCAGCTCCCTACTACCTGATTCTACACATACAGTAGGGAATGAATGGACTATGTGGGAAGCAATAAATGGGTCATAGAATGTCACAGAGGCTGGGAATATCTGGCCTTCACTCCTGACATAAATTGGCCAATAGTTTATGGATACAGCAGTCATTTAATATGTTCACTGAAAGTAAGGGACTAGAAAGGATGGGGTGGGGGACAAAGAAAAAAATATATAATAAATAAAAGAAGGAAGTCTGCATTCTACTGGACATTTCTTTTACATATCACTGTTTTCTACCTCCTTATTTGGCAATCAGTCAGGATGCCTTGTATTCCTCCACTACTTAAGTCATCAGAGACACCTAATAAACCCTGTAGCTTATCTGCCACTCTTAATGGTAAAGCTATTTGTTGATTTCTTTCCTGAAAGTTTTCAAATGTAAACTGTGAACTACCCTGCAAAGCTGAGATTGAACCATTAAAGGTTTAGCCAACTGGTGCACAACTGCAACAAGAAAAGGCGGAATTCTGAACATGATCCTAACCAGTGCAGTAGCTGTTATATCCGTCCAGAGTAAGGTAACCTTAACCAACAGGGATCATGCCACTTTCTGGTTTACAGTAGAAGTGAAGGGCAAACATACAACAGCTGCTATTTGAGACTATATAAGGGTGGATTATGCTGTGGCAGACTGTAAGACCAGCAATTATGACAACAAAAGATATCGGCTACAAGAGATGGAAAGGAGGTGGAGGAGAGAGAAAGAGTACAAGGAAACAAGTAAAAAGGCAACAAAGATGGTAAAAATAGCAAAACAAAAGTTGAAAAAGAGTTAGCAAAGGGGATCAAGAAGGAAAGCAAGGGCTTTTTTAGGTACACAGCAGAAAGAACAAAGTACTAGACAGAACTGGACATGTAGAGCATAGGTTGGAGGGATGTCACAAAGGAAGCAAAGGGAGGGTGCCGTGCTGAGAAGGAAGTAGGGCAGAATGGGGAGGAAAGTGAACAGACACAAGTATACATTGACAACAGGTTGATGGAGAGGGAAACAGCTACTATTACGAAAGATAAAGCACAAGGACCAGATGGGTTTACATCCCATTCCAGCCAGTGTGTCTGCAGACACCCTCATGGAAATCCTCAACAGAATGCTGGATAATGCAGAAGTGACATAAGACTGAAAAAAGTGTAGTACCCTCATGTAAGAGGAAGGTACTAAAAATATGGAGAACTACTGGTCTCTCTCTGGTTAACAACAGTGGCAGAGGAAGTCATGGAAAGAATTATGATAGGAAGGAATGGCAGCATTTCTAGAGGTCAAAAATCTCCAAGACTATCTCATGGACAGGAGCAGCAGTCAGTCAAACCTGATACAGTTTTATGACTGACTTATAGGAGAAATTGACAGAAAAATACCAGAGTATATGGCCTAACTGGGTTTCAGGAAGGCTGTGACTTGGTTCTACACAGAAGACTGACGGAACAACTGCCAGGATTAGAGATAGGATGAAGAGTGTGAAACTGCATAGCTGCACATAATACCATAATACTGTGGTGAGAGGGCAAATGTCAGGAATTAGAAAACTGACTGGTGTGTGAATGGGCGTACCTTTGTTGAAGGTTGGGCGTCGAGCTGGCACCTCGGCACCATAAAAATCTACTGCCCAATCATTAGCGGACCGGAGTTCCGCTGCGGCGACCCCTAACCGGGAAAAGCTGAAAGAAGAAGAACAACAACTGGTGGAGTACAGCAGGAGTCTTGCCCTGGGGTCCAGTATTCTTCAGTGCTGGTCTTAGACATGTTAGAGAGAAAACCTGTTCACTTATGACACAAAGATAAATACAGTAGCAGTGAAGGATTAGGGAAGAATTTGGGAAGAACTGAACAAGTGGTCAGAAGATGGCAGCTGAGGTCCAATGCAAATAAATGTAAAGTACTTCACTTAACACCTGAAATAATCAGCTGGAGTGAGGAGGGGAACAGATGGCAAATAAGCAAGAAAAATTATTTTGAGGTGCTTATCAAACCTGGACAGCAAAAGAAGGAACACAGTGAAAGGACAGTAGCAGAAGCAAACAGAATTTTGGAGGTGCATTCTCAGGAAGTCACAGTCCAGAAGCAAACAGGTAATGGTTTCGCTCTACAGCACCCTGGTCAGACCACACCCTTGAGTACTGTTTAGGGTTCTGGACGTCATACAAAGAAAAGGACATCAGGCTGCAGAAAGGAATCCAGAAGAAAGCCATCTGAATGGTAATTGGGATGGAGAGGAAGGGAGATAACTAGAAATTAGAACTAGTGCTCGTCTCACTTAAGAACAGAAGATAAATAGGCATTACATGATACTGGTGTGAAAGATCTTATGAGGGAGATATGATGGGGTAATTCTAAACAGAAAGAACCAAGGAGAAGGAAGAGGGCACATGCAGCAAATTATTGGGACAAAGCACTGCAAGGATCTCCAAAGGTGCATTTTCAATGAGAGGTCTACAGACCCATAGAATTGATGACTGGTATGGGAGATGGAGAAGGAATACACAGAGGCACTCAAGAGAGCTATTGGAGGAAACTTGTAAGAGAGAAGTTAGGGACAGAGGGGAGGAAAGGCTTAAGGTTTCCAGCTATCAAGCAAGTGTAATATAATCAAAAATCAGAACAAATCTAACAGAAATCTACACTATAAACTTTGCAAAGGTATTTCCATCATACAATACTCCTTTTTAGCTTCAGTGCATTTAAGTTGTATTAATATATTATATTTTCACCAATTCCATATCAAATTAACTTGGTAATCAAACCATGGTTATTTAATCAACATTGATGCAGCAGGTAGTATTGCCGCACAGAAAGAGTTTTTCCAGTTAGATTTTTGGTTGGGATGCCTTCTGCGTGGAGTCTATATGTCCTCCCTGTGTTCATATTCATTTTCTCTGGTTGCTCAAGTTTATGCCCACTTTCTTAAGACATGCAGAAGGAGGAATGGACGCACTAAATTGACCATAGATGGGTGTGTGTGTGTGGGGGTGTATGAAAACAACCACAGCAGTGCTAGCCACCCAGAGGTGTGAACATTGGTTCCAGATGATTGTCACTGTTGAAGTGACACCCTGGCACAATATGCAAAAATGGAGCTTATGGATGGAAGGAAAGAAAAAAAAAACTGTCTTCCAAGCGGTATTGTCAAATCGATTTGTTTTTTATTCCCGAGAATCTACAAACAATACTTTTCAAGCCTCAGTGGACCTAAACAAACATTATACCATTGACATGCAAGTGTCATGGACAGTTTTATAAAAATCTTCAAAGGGTCTATTTCAAAGTATCAAACAGCTGAATTGTCGAAACCCATATGGTCGACAAGTCAGTCCATGGAATCATTCTGAGTGAGACAGCAGTACAGTGGGGATCAGGGAATTTCCCCTTTTCTTCACTGTAGTGACCTAAATTAGCAGTGGGGTTTCTGGGTGCCCCCCCCCCCTTTAAAAGCATTATTTCTGTTGTTTGTGGGTGTTGATTGGGTTTATGTTTTTTTGTCAGTGGACCTGTGGATACTTTGAAATAGGTCCCCTTAATCTGCTTTTTTAATTAATTGTCAACACTGATAGTTATTCTGGCTACACAAAGGCCGGAATTCAGAAACATTCTCATATGCAAGCGATAAGGCTGTGGCATAAAGCATCTGTTCACAAGATTACAGAAACCTGTGATTCAGAAACATGTTAGCCTCAATGAGGAAAGACCTCATTATCAGCTAATTTGCAAATTTCTGAATCACTTGGTGATTACAACAAGGTATGATAAGCATCTCTGCTGCCCTTGTGGCATTCACCACTTGCAGCTCATACTTTCTGTTAGCACAAGTACCCCGCCATTCATTCCCCTAAATGCTACACACACACACACACACACACACACACACACACACACACACACACACACACATATCCCAACACCTCAGTACCTCTTATCTTGTCCCTCAGATTGCAAAAAATCTCTAATGCTGCCTTTTACTTTCCCCATTTCTGATAAATCATGCATGATTACAGGCAGTAAATAATGCCGGTCATCAGAGTTACAGTCTTCTTATTTTTTCGGAAAATGCATCCAGATGCAAGACCTGTTGTTCTATTAACTCTAATGTATTACAGTAATATCCATAAGGACTCCCTGGTATCTAGTATTCCCCACAGTTTTGTGCAGAAATCTTGGTAATGGCCTCAAGGACCATTACAATCAGTCAGTAATGCCAGACATTAGAGTTTTATACTTCTTATTTTGCAATAAGTGCATCCAAATGCATATCCCATTGCTGTATTAACTTTTTAAGTGGACCACACTAATATGTAGAAATATTTCCTGATGTCTGAAAGCCACCCACCTATGTTTTCATGTTGCAGAATCTGTTCTTCTATCACCTTTCTGCTGATGATAGTTAAGAAAAGTATCCCTGGTGTGCAGCTCCCCCCATTACATCCATTCCTCATTAGTCTAGGGGGAGTTGAGAGGTATGGATAACCCACACCGTGTGTCATACACCTACTCACACAGGCTCACAGATTCGCCATAAATCAAACTTCCCCTGACCTGATCGCACACATGGACACACACACACACATTAATCCACACCAAACAACCTTACCCTAGCCTACCAATCCCTTTGCATATCATCCGTCTGTGATCACTCAGCCAGGCAGGAACACACACACACACACACACACACACACACACACACACATTATTACTTCTCCACTAACCTCCCTAGCACCTACCTCAGACAGTCTCCCCACTGAAAGTAATGGGTAAACAAGAGCTTTTGGCCAAGTTTCGTATCACAGCTGGTGTTAAGGATTTACACAGCCATGCGGTTCTATGACTCATTTGGCTGTGTAAGCACTTACAGCAGGTATTTCCATGGGATGAGCACATGGCTAATTACCGTATGCTGTTTCCCTGGAATGCCTCATTAGCATTTATAGTAGGCCAGAGAGACAGCCCACCATGGTGCTGCTCCTTTGAAGTAAGCACTGCAGTAGAGATGTCTAAGAACAGGAAACAATCACCGGTGGTAAAAATGGCTTACCTTTCTGAATCCTGGCCAAAATCTCAACTTCCATCTTTTCACAGTCTCACTGCAAGTTAAGGAGTAAAGCATACTGCATGTAGGCCACGTTGTTACTGCACAGTGACATTTTTTATTTTAATAGTTTTATTAACATAGATATTAAAAAAGAATGAAGAAGAAACTAGGAGTCTGATTTTAGCAATTAGATTTACTTCAGTGCACTGAATAACTTTTCCCCAAGACAAAAAAGCAAAATAATAAATAAATAAAATAAAAAATAACCTTTTTGGTCCGAACATTTACATAAATCTAATATTTATTCCTATAACCTAATCACTAACGCACCTGGAGGTTTTGGAATCAACAGTCCCAAGAGTAATTCTGACAAATACTTAAAATCACACCAAGTGAAGAGAAGCACAGAAAGGCAGTACAAAACAATGCTGTATGGAAAGAGATAAAACAGTTACCTCCAACAGGAAGACGAGAGGCATAATGAGGAGGTAAGGTGAGGAGAGCAAAATCTTGCAGTGCAGAAAGCCATAGTTTGCTTAATACTCCCAGATCTGTCTGAACCAAGCTAAGAAGTCCATCAGCTGAAAGACTTGAATCCTTACAGATGTTATCAAAGGAACTTGGAACCTTCAAACCTTCATTCTGCTTGCTGGTTTGTCTCTTTTGTCCTTCTACTGCCACAATATAAACCTGCAAAAAAAGTGACACTGTTCAATTAAGCCACTGAAAAGCATCTACCAAATAATCTGATATTCAAATAAGCATCTGCAGGGGGTTTACACTTGGGAATTTCCTTGTGTGGTTCTTTGAATTCTTCATTAAGATCTGTGCTCAGGGAGAGCAATCCCACTAAGGACCACACTAGCCTCCCAGCATCAGTGTTAAGGGGCACAAGCTGTTATGATCTGCATACACCATGGAAGGATAGCAAATGACAATTTAATTAAATATGTATGATGTTACATTTATTTCCCAAATATCTTTTTATTGAAGTGGGCCGTGAAGATGATGCCTTTCCAAAAATATGAAGACGGCAGGGAAAGACATCAAAAAGGCATACACACAAGCAGCAATTCTGATGGCAACAAACTAGTTATCTTAGATATTCATACATCAGAAATATATTAATTCTAAGGGCCTTCAGCAGTGAAGTTACATTTGGGGAGAAAGGTCTTAAACTTCAGGAAGGAGCATAAGTACACAGGGGAAGTATAAAACAATGTCCAAGGAAAGCCCTTTTAAAGGACAATTTAGTCTAGAACGCTTCAAGAATCTGTGAACTGTGGACCAAGTGGATCCAGAACAAATACCAAAAAGACAAACCAGTGAGAAACATTGCAACCTCTCTAGTGGAGTGATTCTTTTACACAATAATCAAAGGATGACCAATCCTGCCAATGGCAAAACAGAATGAAATGTGAAAGTCAGTGAAAGTTGTCTTTATAGACTCCACACACATCTCCAAAGCCACGAAGATCCAAAGGTAACAGGTTCTATCCCATGCTAGAATGCATGTTTGAATACTGGTGCTACCAGTGTAGCACTGGTGATACAGCACTCCTGGGATGCCAACCTTTGGCTGAAACATTTAACCAAGATGCCAGCATCTGAATGAGACAGCATGTTAAAGATTGTATGGCACTTATTCAAAACAGTAGCAATTTTATTAAAAGTTCACAGTAAAATGTATTACATTAGATACACACCATTAACGACGACCATCATACAGTCATAATTTTTACAAGCACAGGTAAAGATTTCTTTAAACGGTATACTATTCTTCCATTGTGTAACCCTACTTTATATCTTTCCTGTCCACATTTCCATGTGTCTAAAACAAAACGTTACTTTACTGCTGCATAAAATGCAGATACCTTCATAAAACTCATCATAAACAAGTTATGTCTTAATACAACAGCAACTCTTTAATAAGTTTAGCATCCTCTGCAATATTCAGGACTTTTTGTCACAGGCAGGATCACTTGGAAGGTAGCTGTTCCTAGTCATCAAACTCCCAACATCACGTCATCCTTTCTGGTCTCCAGTTCTGAGTTGCTGGTTGCTGGCTGAAGCTATATCTATGTCAGTCAGTCAGTCAGTCAGTCATGTAACCATATGGAAAAGAAAGAGGAAGGACGAAAATGCAGGTGTAATTGCTGGTCCAGCGTAGGAAGCACTGCTGTCCCACTGCAAGGTTGTAGTACTGAAGGCAGGATTGGTTATAAGGGTGTGCTGCTGGGCACCGAGCTATTCTACATTATAATGCCCCCCTGGACCCTAGCAGAGGAAAGATGTTTTTTTTAATCCTGACAAGGATGTCACACCTGTCAGAGATCTATCATTATTTTTTTTACGTCATTATTATTAAATCCTTTTTCAGACAGTGACAACAGAAGAAAAAATAAAACACAGTAACATTTTTTCATGCAGCATACATACATGTTTTGTTTTTAACAGTTATCATTCACAATAGCATTACATAAATTGTGGAATTCCTGCCTGCTCCTCCTCCTAAATATTATTCTTCATGCATTTTCCCCACAAATCCCATTTCTCTGTAACTGGATTATTTCCTTTTCTAAAGATCGCATCTCTAGCTCTTTTCTCTCTTTCAAATATTCATTACTTCAGTTGTAGCTGGTTTAGATTTTGATTGCCATTTTCTAGCAAATGTGTTTAGCAGCCAATAGCATAAAACATTACAAAGCCTTACCACGTCTAGGCAATTCTGATCCTATGTCCTAGCTCAAAAGAAAAATTTCCTTAGTTATAACCATATGCTCCCCTAACGTGTTCCCAATAATCTCTCTTTTCCATCACACCTCATCTACCTGAGGAAATACTGTCTGAAATCTGCATGTGGTATAAAAATATTCATGCAAGCACTTCAAGCAAAAGTTCTACACATTCTGGATAATTGTGCATACTTGGAAGCCATAGAGATGTCCTCCCATTATTCCTTTATACAATGCCTTTCCATTCTTTATTCCAAGTCTTTTCTAACCTCCTCTGATTGACTCTTACAGTTATCGTGAAAAGTTTTATATGCCATATTAATTACCCCCCCCTTTTTACAGTGACTTCTATTCAAGACTGAACTAAATCTCTATCACATATGATTGCTCACTTAGCACTCCTCTATCCCTTTCTCTTAGCCTATACTCTACCAGTCCCAGGTAGTGAAGGTGGTCTCTAACCTGCAGTCCAAACTTCTGCATGGCCTCATCTCATTTAATTATCTTTCTCTTTCTAATTATTTGCTCCCAATACCTTGGTTTCTTTCCTAATATCCACAAATTCCAGCCCCATCTTGACTATTTTCTATACCACTGGTTGCAGTCATTCTTTTTGGTAAAAGCTCATTTCTCCATTCTCACAATGGCTTAGTTCTTAAAATACTTTTTTACTTTATGAATACAGTATGTTGCATAGTTATTGTTATTCTCCTTAAGGGCCTGCAGCCAAAATCCTACTTCCTCCTTATTTCTCAAACTCCCTCCCTTTTTTCATCAGTCCTTTCCACTTTGATTTATAACCTTCTGCTTGCATTATGCATATGAGCCTCAACTATGTAGCTTTAAAGTAATCCCTCAAATTAGGTAATCCTAAACCACCTTGTTCTATGGGGAAAATCATCTTTTCTCACTTAACTCCTGCCATCTTCCTCTCCCAAGTAAATTTCTTCAACTCTTTATTACAGTCCACAGCGTCGTCTTTGGTTGATGAAAAATATGCTTGACCTGTATATAAAACTAAAGGGGAAAAACATTTCCATATCTTTTATCTTACTAACCACATTGAGCACAAATGCTTCTTATTTTCTTACATTGTACAAAATGTTTTTAAGTGGATGTACAACCACCAATTCTTTATAAGCCCCAAAATGTGGAGCCACTGTACTGACACCTGAATTAATTATTGTGGACCGAAACATGCTCTATGCTTAAAAGATGTTGCATAATTTCTTACACTGTATTAATATGATAACACTTTGATTACAATTAGACCAGTGAGGATATCTGACATTTTTTTCTCCCCTACTGGCCTGCACTTGCAGCTATGTTAATTAGGATATTTCAGCACCCTATCAGGAGTTTAATCCCACTACATATTTTCCACCGACCACATATGACTATGCTTATTAGGATGTATTTGGGACTCTATCAAGAATTCCATCCTACTGCATATACTTTCCACCAAACATGTATGACTACTGCTTTGATCAACAGGCCCCTCCCACTGACTGTACTTGTATAAAGGTGACCATGATGTTTAGTTAACTTAAAACACTACAGATTTTATAACGACATCTTCAGACAAAGGCATTCACCCATCGATATAAAAGCATTCTGAAACGTGGGGAAGCTCACCTTATTCTTCCTGAAAAGAGAACTTTGCACCAGCATCCTTGTGATATGAGCTACTGATCCACACCTACCCCCTCAGCTCGAATTAAAAAAAAAGAAAAAATAATAGTACCACATCTGTGACCCCACCCACCCACTCTTTAAGTGAAGAGCACACATACAAAAAAAGAAAAAAATTCACTCCTTCTACTGGCATACCAAGTAGGTGGCCAGATACACATGGCACCCCCGCCCCTCCTTCCTCTCATTTTACAGAAAAAAAAAATGAAAAAAAAAATCTTTATTACTTTTAAACTTTAGCAAACTGCCACACATATAGCAATGAGTTGCTACATTTTATACCCTGCACAGAGCACTAAGGCTCTCAAGGCTTCAGTTTAAAAATATATATATATTTTTTTACTTATAAAACCAGACACAGAGTGCTACAGTGTTCTGGTTTGACTGCAAATGCAACAGTGTTTTTTAAAAGCTGGTATGCATTAAACAGCGATCAGGATCAGCCAGTTGTGCCTGGGGCATTTGACACCCTTGCCTCACCATAGCCACGCTACCAGAACTACCTACTGTCTGGGATATATGACATCAGTTGGCTTGACAATCTCAGTCTCTCTCTCTCTTTCTCTCTCAATATCTAAAGTAATCAATACGCTTTTACATCCCCAGTAGCCCAAAATCACAACATTATATTAAATTTAGCTTCCTTCTGTCAAGTCTTTCTTATTTTGTTACAGTGTAAAGACTGGACACTTTCAAGTACATTCTTGTTTCATTACCTGTAACATAATAAAGTCAATGATAAGACTTCCCACCTCCTATTTAAAATACCCTGACTACACAATATACAAAATACTTTACGATATAACACACAATTTACATCAAGAAATTTTTATAGAAATATTAATAAGAACTAAACTATTTTACTTTCAGTTACTTCTTCAGTCCTCCCTTCTATAGCTTTCTAAGCATTAATGACGTAAGCAGGGTATATGTTTTACAGTTCACCCACCAGTTTAACCTAGACAATTAAATTCCAGTCTTTCTTCTTCTTGAAAAATCACAATTCACATGTCTATTCCTCTCTCCAATGGGTTTGATGCTTTAGGGTCTCTGGTTTATTCACTAATTTTACAATGTTGCTGGTCTTCCCAATCACCTCAGTTTCCCAACAACAGTCTGTGGTTCAAATCTAAAGTACTCATGATTCCTTTAGCCAGTTCCTGTGCTATTTTTCCATCTCTGAAACATTTTTGTTTGGAACAATGGAAAAGGTTACACTAGTACAGTCTCTCTGTGGGATTTGGTATTGTCAGAATAGTGAGAAGCAGAGTCCCTTCTGCTTATTGGCTCACTCATTGTTGGTTAAACTTTATCATTTCCTCCTTAGCCTGTTCTGCATTACATAATATCTTTGCTCTTCCAGGAAAAATATTCTTAAGACAGCTGGATACAGCAACTTGAATCCCAGACCTGCCTCTCTACATTCCTAGACTGCTGAAGCTTCTCTGCTGCCTGGTGTACAGTGAATAATCATTTACACAAAGACTGTTCTCCACAATTTTTAATACCTTTTCCTACTTCCGCAGTTTTGTCAGGAGCAACTCTTTCTGCTGGTATGATTGCAACTTTACTACATAGGTATTGGCTACTGTCCAATAGCTAGATTTTGATCACATAATGTATCCTCTCAATTAACAAATCATGCTGTGGAAAACTAGTCCAGTTACTATTTTGTACTTTAATAAAATTAATGCAGTCTATGTATTTATTCATAAACATTTGTTTACTGGGAAAGTCTGACGGGATAATTTTCAGTGGAGCCCCATGGAGAAAAGGTCCACAAATGAAAGAACAGAAAATACATATATTAATACATACTGTAAATACACAGATTAATACAAATATAAATGTACATATGATGTAGAATAATACACATTTACCAGCATTAATACAAGATAAATACAACCTCATATACTTACTGAATCTTCTAGTTTCTGTGGTTTTCTCTTCCTGCTGTATCTTTTAACCATACTATTTTTGGAAAGAGCTCATCTTGAGAAGCCTTATACTCAACCAGCCTTCATTTCAACCTCTGATCCTTCCAGTTTTATCCATTCATTTGACTCGCTAGTTAAAAATTATTCTACTTTTTTATTGGACTTTATATATTCATTCAGTGTTTCACTTATTTTAAAAATCTCTGAGTGGATCAGTTTTTCCCCTCTAAATTATTAGACACTGTCACTTGTAGCTAAGCTGAAACTTGAACTGTTTTTTGCTAAACAGCTTCACAATTCTTCCCAGCATGAGTTGTTGTCTCCTATTCTGGTTTGTTCATTCTTACTTTCTCCACATTTCTTTTTTTCTGGCACCCAGGCAGTAAAATTACTACACAGTAAATGAATGTTACCCAAATTTAAAACTTTTACTGTCTTTGTTTTCCCTTCTGATGTCCTTCTCTTCAGTGTTGCAGTATTTTTTGTAACAGGGATCCACTGCCAAGGGTGGCCCAATGTCCGGTCAGTGTGCCAAAGCCTTTAGGTTGCTTAAAGTAAGCCATACATCACATGAATGCTCCTCGCATACAGCGTAGGGCATAAATGTGACGTCTGGATGTAGTACCATCCTCAGAACTGAGAGCCCCAGTAGGAATGCCAGTCCCAGGAGTACAGAGGTAACAAGTACATCCAGAAGAAAAAAAAAAACAGGGGAAGGAGGGAGGGAGTGAAAACTGCAACAGTAAAGAGAAGGACATCTACTGTTATGGTAAGTTCTTACACAACTGTACTATGTCCTTCCATTTCACTGTTGCAGTATTCTTTACAATACGGTGAGTGCAAAAAAGCTCAGGAAGAAGAAAGGGAGGAGCAAGGACCAGTAGAGTTCTCTAGGAACCCATGAAGAATGGCCCTAACAAAGCCAGCTCTAGCTCTGGATTTCACATCCAACTTACAGTGTTGGTAAACGTATGCATAGAAGTCCAGGTAGCTGCCTCAAGAACAGAATTAGTATTCAAACCCTTGAAAAAAGCACCAGAAGAAGCCACAGCCCTAGTAGAATGAGCCTTAAAAGAGAAGAACGGTACTTGCCATGAGAAGAGTAACAAAAATAAATGGGTTTAGAAATCCAAGAAGAAATAGTTTGCTTGGAAACAGCCAATCCTAAGGATCTAGGATGAAAAGTAACAGAGCTGATCAGATTTATGAAAAGTCTTAGTATTATCCAAATAAAATCTGAGTTGTCTATGCACATCCAAAGTGTGCAGCACCTTCTCACTAGCACACTGCGGAGAAGGGGGGAAAAAGTTGGCAAATGAACAGTCTGATTAAAAGACAACTCATTCACCACTCTGGGCATAAAAGCAGGACTAGTGCCACAGGACACCCAGTCCTTAAGGAACAACAAAAAATGAGGGGGAGCCATAGGAGCTTGAAGCTCAGACACCTGTCTGGCAAAAGTAAGGATTACCAACAGTACAGTCTTCCAAGAACAATGCTGTAAGGAAGCTAAAGCTGCAGGCTCAAAAGAAGCCTAAATCAATTTTTCCAAAACAAAATTAAGATCCCAGGGAGGAGGAACAGACTTCCTGGGAGACCAAATATGAAGGATGCCTTTAAGAGGTGATAAAGGCAGACAAACAGAAACAGGTGATAAGTGGGCCTTAACAGAAGAATAAGTCAACTTAGCACTGAGCAGTTCAGATAGCTAAGATAGAACCACAGGAACATCCACAGAAAGTGGATCCAGGTTATGATAAAGACACCAAGCAGGAAACCCTCTTCCATTTGGATAAGTATGATTTCCTAATTGTGAGCTTCCTGCAGGACCCTAAGCACATCCCCAGAAAAAAGGCATCTGTATGGAATCAAATCCTATCACCCAGAGTATCAGCTGAAGAGTGGAATGGTGGAGATGGATGAGAGATCCCTTTTCTTGTGTGAGTAGGTCCACCCTGTGAGGTAACTTGTGATGACTGCCCTTGGCTAAATGCAGAAAAAGAGAGAAGCAATGCTGTCTCGGCCAAAAGGGAGTCACCAGCAAGATTTTGGAAGCATCCTGTTGAATTTTGAACAGGACTTTTGGAATGAGAGGAAGGGGAGGGAAAGCATAAAGAAACATCACCTTCCAGGAAAGAGAGAGGACATCCATCTTCCAGACCAGAGGACATCAGACTCTGGCACAAAAAAGAGGAAGTTGTCTGCTCAGAGGGGAGGCAAAAATATCCACTTCAGGAGTCTCCCACTGGTGGGCAATGTCCAAAAACACAACCCTTTGAAGCATCCACTCATGGGATCGTGTTATGGACCTGCTCAGAGAATCCGCCACAATGTTCTGACCTGATAGAATGTAAACTGCCTGATGTGTCACACGATACTGGAAAGCTAGTTCCCGCATTAGAAGTGCCAACTGGCACAGGAGATGAGACCCCCCCTCCCTTGCTTGACAACACAAATCACTGTGGTATTGTCTGTAAACATCTTCAGAGGACCTGGATAGAATAGATGGAGATATGCTTGAAGAGCCAGCAGCAGAGCTCTCACCTCTTTGACATTGGTGTGGTATTTCCTTTGTTGAAGCGACCACGGACCCTGCACCTTTAGAGAGCCAAAGAATGCTCCCAATCCCATGTCTGAAGCACCTGCAAACAGCTCCTGGGAAAGAAGCGGGGGTTGAACTAGGAGCCCTGGAATGATAGCCAACTGCTGAATCCACCACTGAAATTCCAGCTTGAGGCATGGAGGAAGAGGAACTATGAAGTTAAGGGGATGACAATAATGAAGTCAAACTGACCTTAGAAACCACTGATGTTTTCTCATGTGGAGTTTGGCAAAAGGGAGCATAGGAATGGTGGAGGCCATATAACCTAGAACTCTCAGAAACTCCCTGGCTGTTACTGTGGCCAGAGGACAAAGGGATTGAAAGAAGGAAATTAGAGTTAATGCCTTTGAGGGAGGCAGGGATGTCAGCAGTGGAACAGTCTGGATCCTACACCAAAGAAATACATGATCCTGTGAAGGAGTCAGAAAGGACTTCTGGAAAATTATAGTGAACCCCAGGCTTTCCAAGAAAGAAATGGCAAAGCGAAGATGCTGCTGTAGAATCTCTGGAGAGGATGCCTGAAAAAGAAGAATATCTAAGTAAGGAAAGTACTGTATTCCTCTTAGCCTACAGAAAACAATCATGGGAGAGAGGCATATGGTGAATCCCCTTGGGACAGTAGAAAGGCCAAAGGCCAAAGCACAGAACTGAAAATGCCAGAAAGCAACAGAGAAATGTAAAAGCTTCCTGAAAACAGAATGAATAGGGATGTGAAGATAAGCATCCTTGAAATCCACAGACACTAGTAAAGCCAGAGGAAGCAGCAAATGAAAGAAAGTCTGAAAGGACAACATTCAAAAGGAAGGGACCTTCAGAAAGGTGGTTATGTGAGAGCGATTGCAGAATGGCCCTCCAAGTGCCTTCTTTTCTGGGACTAAGTACATTCTGGGGTAAAACCCCTTCCCCTTTGAGAAACTGGAAAGTACAGCTGTGTACACTTACCATAAATGTAAATGTTTGAGTGTATTCACTGTTGCAGTCATCACATTTGGGTTATCCCTGCCAGGGTAGCCCTTGGCCGGCCCGAATACCAGAGACTTAGTATTTCTGCGTCGGTTGCTGTCACTTGAGGACTGACGTCAGGTCGTCAGTAGTATAAAGTAAGGCAGCCAACGCTATTACATCAGTTTTCTTGCCCTAACCTGTCAGGAGCCCCCAAAGTAGGAGGCCCTGGTGGAAGAACCCCACCAGTTCATAGGTTCATACTAGGCTATCTGCTCTAAGGCATTTATAAGCCTAGCCAGTGTGTGTTTGGCTTTCGCCACCCTCTGAACTAATTTTACTGTGCCCTTTTTAAGGTTAGTTTACTGTGCCTCTGTCTAGTAGTGACACAGAAGTAATCCCCGGGGTAAACCTACGATCTCCCATCCACTCGTCAAGATTCCTCTTGAAGAGAGTCAGTGAGGGGCTCTGCCTAACATGGACTGGGATTCTATTCCAGAGCGAAGGGAGCCTCTGGGTTATGAATCTGTCCCTCCAGCATGTCCTATTTATTTCTGTGCTGAGGTTCAAGTCCCTCGAGCGCGTAGCTCTAAGGGATTTGGATTTTCTGAGGTGGAGCATGCTCATTAATTCCGGGTTAGACATGGCTTTATACGTCAGGCATAGATCGCCTCTAAGTAGGCGGTATGCAACTGAGTAGAGCTGTAGTTTCTTTAACCGAGCAGCATATGGCATCTGTTTGAGTCCCATGATCCTCTTTGTGAGGTACTTTTGGGGTCTTTCTAGTTGCTGCAGGTGTCGGGTAAGGTACATCCCAAATGGGGCACTGTATTCAATTATGGGCCTGATGAGGGATGAATAAAGGGGCACAATGACCTCCCTTGATCTAGATGTGAATCCTTTCATGATAAGGTGGGCTATATAGAAGGTCTTTCTAACCACTTTGGCAATGTGGTTGTCAAAGGACAGATTACTATCAACTTGGGTCCCCAGGTCCCTAATTACTTCTTCCGTACTTAATGGATTCCCGCCTATGTGGTAATTTGTGGGCACTTTGTTTTTGCCAAAGGGTATGACTATACACTTTTTAGCGTTTAGCTTTAGGCCATGGCTCTGGCACCAGTTATCCGTCTCTATGAGACCCTTTTGGAGGATGCTTGTGTCAGCTGGAGAGTCAATTATGGCACCCAGTTTGCAGTCATCTGCGAACATGGTCAGCCACAGTCCTCCTGTATTAGCCTGAACCTCAGAAAAATATATACCGAACAAGAGAGGTCCCAGGACTGAGCCTTGTGGGACACCACTTGTAACTGGTTTAGAGTCTGACATGGCTCCAGCAATTCTGACTATGTGGGTTCTGTCCTTGAGCCAGTTTGCAACCCATCTTATGACATAGGGGTTTATATTTAAGCTGGAGAGCTTATCTATGATGCCCGAGTGGGGTATTGTGTCGAAGGCCTTTGCGAGGTCCAGGTAAGCTGTGTGGACTACCTTCCCCTCATCAATGGCCTTGGTGACTGTTTCAAAGAAATCGACCAGGTTTAAGAGGCAGGATCTGCCCTTAACAAAGCCAAACTGGGTAGGATCCAGTGTCTGTAGGTCCCCAATGTCTTTGTTTATGAGTTCCATGATGATCCTCAACATAGCTTTGCAGACCAGGCTAGTCAGGCTTATGGGGCGATAGTTTCCCGGGTCCGTAGAGGCACCACCTTTGTGGAGTGGGACCACTGTTGCTGTACGCCATTCTTTGGGTACATATCCTGTAGTAAGGCTGAGATTGAACAGCAGCTTTATGTGAGGGTTTAGCTCTTCTTGGAGTTCATGTAGGACGCAGCCCGGGACACCGTCTGGTCCCATTGATGCTGTGTTTTTTGCTTTGGAGAGGGCGGCTCTCACCTGAGCATCTGAGATGTCAGGGAGGCAGCACTCTGCTGGGATAGATATTTGCTCTTTAGGGGGGGAGAAGTTTGCACTGAACCTGTCTGCCAGGATGTTGGCAATGTCTGTGGGTTCAGTGTATTTTTTGTCATTTTGGACCAACTCTGAGCATATCTGGGAGTTGCCACCCAGGTTCCTAACATAACTAAAGAAGGCCTTGTGATTTTCTTTAGTGTCCTGTGCAATTTTTCTCTCGAAGCTGGCTTTGGATGATTTTATGAGGGATCTTAGTTTTTTCCTAGTACTGATCAGAGATGCCTTCCCTTTTAGGGATTTTGCTCTATCATGTAGTAGCTTCCTCCTTCTGTTGTACAGCCTATTTATGGCTGGGGTCCACCAGGCAGGACACCTGCCTTTGGGAGACTGGGTCTTGGTTTTGTTTGGGATAGCATGATTCATGCATTCCTGAAGGTGTCCATAGAATGCGTTTATAAAGGATTCTGCAGTTTGAGCCATAGTTTCCACTGGCCCAGGGGCCTTGAAGGATTCCACCTCGGTTTTGAGAAGTGTGAAGTTTGCTTTTGAAAAGGTTTTCACTGAGGTTTTCTGGGATGTGAGTGGGATCGGGATGTGGATATCCAGTGAGATTAATTTATGGTCCGATCTTACCAATGAGGGGAATACCTCTGGTATGGAGCATAGAGTCCCCATGTTGGTGATGACCAGGCCCAGTATGTTATCCCTTCTTGTGGGGGTGGTGACTAGTTGTTCCATAGCATTTGAGTTTATAAATTCTAGGAACCTTTGGGCTAGGGTGCTGGGGCTTGAGTAATGCTCCCAGTCAATGTTTGGGTAGTTGAAGTCACCCAATATAATGGTGTTTGGAGAGACCTTCATATTCTCCAGTGTTCTCAGGAAGGCCGAGTGGGATTCCTGATTTTGAGAGGGTGGTCTGTAGCATGCTACAAACTGAAAGGCAGTTTTGCCCACTGTTAGCTGCACATGGATGGTCTCCAATGCTTCGTGCAATGCCACTAACCTGGAGGTGTGGGTATCTTTGATGAATATGGATACTCCCCCTCCTTTTGTGGTTCGGTCTGAGTTTTGGGGCCGAAAAGCATGATATGAGGTATAACCTGGTAGTGCTGGGGTGCTCTCGGGAGCCTTGAACCAGGTTTCTGTCACAGTGAAAATTAAATACCAATTTGTCCCTTGTAAGGAAAGGAGAACAACATGGAAGAATGGTAATAAAAGAAAAAAGAGAATAAGGGGGGTGGTGGGAGGGAAACCAGGACTGTAACAGTGAATACACTCGAACATCTACATTTATATTAAGTGTACACGATTGTACTATGTTCTTCATGTTTCACTGTTGCAGTCATCACATTTGGGTAGATTCCCAAAGCTGAGGAAATGGGTGGAGGCAGTAATGGAAACTAGGGGCTGGCTAGGATGCCCTACAAGACTGCAGAGGCAAACCCTGCCCCAGATTTGGAGAAGAGAGGCAGGTGGTAATGGATGGTAAAACTGTGAACAGATGTCCAGGTGGCAGCCTCCAGGGTGTCCCAGGTGAGGACTTCTCTGAGGAAAGCTGCAGAGGTGGAGGCTTCTCTGGTGGAGTGTGTCCTGACCTCCTTGGGGGGAGGCTTTCCATGCTGTTTGTAGAAGAAATGGATGCAGTCTGCTATCTATTTGGAAATGGTTTGCTTGGAGATGGCTTTGCCTTCTGCCCCTGTAACAAAGCTAACCAGCAATTGATCACACTTTCTGAAAGATTTAGTCCTGTCCAAATAGAATCTGAGCTGTCTGTGCTAAACTAGAGAGTGAAGAATCTTTTCCCTCTTGTTCTGGGGATTAAGAAAGAAGTTGGGCAAATGAATGGATTGGTTGAAAGCCACACTGGACACCACCTTGGGCATGAAGGATGGGTTAGTTCTAAGGGATACCCTGTCTTTATGGAAGATGATGAAGGGTTCCACAGCCATGAGTGCTTGCAGCTCAGAGACTTTTCTGGCTGAAGTGATGGCCAGAAGGAAGGCTGTCTTCCAGGAGATAAATTTTAGCTCTGCAGAAGAAGCTGGTTTGAAAGGGAGCAGGGTGAGCTTTTCCAAGACAAAGTTAAGGTCTCAAGCTGGTACTGGTGCCCCCTTCTGGGGGGGGGGGCTCAAGTTGCTAGCCCCTCTGAATAACTGTTTGATCAAAGGGTGTGAGAAAAGGGGCTGCTCAGTGGGAAAATGAGCAGAAATAGCAGAAGCATGAATTTTTATAGAGGAGAAAGAGAGACCACTGTGTAGTAGGTTAGCTAAGTAATCCAGGATGAGAGGGCTGTGCCGTATTGGCTCCCTTAGCCTGGATCCAGGTGCAGTACCTTTTCCATTTATCTGCATAAGACTTTCTGGTGCTAGGATGTCTGGGCTCATGGATAACATCCAGAACATGTTTAGTGAGGATGGCAGATTGGTTCGGGATTAGGGAATAAGCCAAGGCCAAATTGAGTGTCTGCAATTGGGGATGCATGAATTCCCCTTCCCTCTAAGTCAGGAGGTTTGGAATCTGAGGAAGATGCCATGGAGGCAGCGGGGACAGGCTTGGCAGCAAGTGGTACCAGTGTTGTCTGGGCCAGTCTGGAGCTATAAGAATGGTCCTTGGTTTTTCCTCCCTTATTTTGAGCAGTACCTTGGGGATGAGAGGTAGGGCAGGAAAGGCATAGACTGATAGAATGACCCAGGGGAAGAACAGGGCATCCACTTCCCAAGGCATGCAGTGATGCTCCCTGGTGCAGAATTTGCTGAGCTGATGGTAGGTGTGGGAGGCAAAGAGGTCGACCTTTGGGGTTCCCCACTTCTGAGTTATTAAGGTGAAGGTACTTCTGTTCAGTTGCCACTCATGTGGGTCCAGAAGGATTCTGCTTAATTGGTCTGCCAGAGAGTTGAAAGAGCCTGGTAGGAATTGTACTAACAGGTGTAGTTGCATGGAAGAAGCTGTGAGCCAAAGGGTCATGGCCAGCCTGCATAGAGGGTAGGAGTGAGTCCCTCCCTGCTTGTTGATGTACAACATGACAGTGGTGTCTGTTTTGATCAGGAGAACCCCTGGAGATAGAAGGGGTTTGAAAGCTATCAATGCATGCTGCACAGCCATCATCTCTTTTTGACTGATGTGCAGAGGGATTTGCTGTGGGCTCTACTGGCCCTGCATGCACCTGCCGTCCAGGTGTACACCCCAAGCGTAGTCTGACGCGTCGGAAGTGAGGCTATAGGTGGCGGGGTGTGGGAAGAAGGGCAGTCCATTGTTGTGGAAGCATGCTGTTTCCCACCAAAGAAATTCCTTTCTGAGGCAAGGAATTATAGGTAGAAGAGTTTCCAGGTCTTGAGAGTGTTGACAACCAAAGGCTCTTTAGGTACCACTGAAGTTTCCTCATATGCAGTCTGGCATATGGAATGAGTAGTATGCAAGATGCCATGAACCCCAGAGCTTGCAGGATCTTCCTTGCAGATAGCTGAGGCCTGGTGGCTAGTTGGTGTAAGGTATGCCATCTGGGATGCTGTGTCCAGACTTGCTCCCAGGAAGACTATCCTTTGAGTGGGAACCTGTTTGGATTTCTTTTTGTTGCTTGTGTACCCTAGGGAGGTTAGTAGGGTCTTTACAAAGGCCAGGTACTTGAGCAGCTTTTCCTGGCTGTCTGCTTGAATAAGGCAGTCATCTAAGTATGGGTAAATCTGAATATTTCTTTGTCTGCAAAAGGCAATGGCCGGAGCCAGACATTTTGTGAAAACTCTGGGAGCAGTAAATAAGCCAAAGGGAAGCGCAGAAAACTGAAAATGTTGAGATCCTGCCCTGAAGCAGAGATATTTCCTGCATGATCCCCTGCTAGGAATGTGGAGGTAGGCCTCTTTTAGATCTAGGGTGGCTAGCCAAGCGTCCTTGGACAGCATGGGTAGCAGCTGCTGCAGGGTGAGCATTTTGAATTTTGAGATCACCAGGAAGGTGTTTAGAATGGATAGATCGAGGATGGGGCACCAGGTGCCCTCTTTTCTGGGCACCAGAAAAAGTCTGGTGTAGAAGCCTTGGCCTAGCTGTTCTGCAGGAACGTGCTCTACTGCCCTCATAGAGAGCAGGGAAAGGATTTGCTTTTGAGCATCTGCCCACCAATTTGGTGGTAGATATGGGAACCCTTTTGGGGTTGGAAAGGTGCGGAAGGAAAATTTGTATCCCTGAGACACAATGTTCAGAACCCATTGGTCCTTGGTAATGGTGGCCCAGGTGCTTGAGTGAAAGGAGAGTTTTCCTCCTAGGGGTAAGTGAAGGAGGGCAGAGGGGGGGTGGAGGAGGTCAGTCATTTTGAGTTCTTACCATAAGGGGTGGCTTAGAATTCCCTGGTTTTGAAGTGGAGGTAGTCTACTGCTTAGATCTCTGCATTCCCTGGAGCTGTTGTCTGGGGGGGGGGGGGGTCTGTTTCCACAGGGCCTAGGCTAGGTCGTTTACTCGGAGCAGGAAAGGACCAGTGCTTGGAGGGACAACGCCTGTTGAACCAAAGGGGCGTGACCTGTAAGAAATCCTTAACTGTTTGCATAGATTTTGCTTTTTCTTCCATCTTTTTTAAGACCTCTTCTGCCTTAGTGCCAAATAAGTTATCTTTGTGCAAGGGGGCATCCAACAATTTAGATTTGACAGGGTCTGGCAGGGGTTGTTCCTCAAGCCATGCATGTCTTCTAATGACAGATCCATTGACTGCTGCCCTGCAAGAAGCTTTTAGGGTGTCAAAACAATAGTGCAAGGTGTGTTTAGTTACTTGACTTGCCGAATCCATTAAGCCTTGTCAATCTTTAGATTCTGCCCAAGCAGGAAAGGAAGACATTTTTTGTTTAAGGAGTTCAGAGGTATGTTGTTTAAATTTCAGCAGATGGAACTGACAATTTAGTGCCCTGATAGCAAGAGTAGCTTAGGTGTACACTTTTTTACCCCATCTGTCCAATGCTCGGGAATCCCTGTCTGAGGGGGTGGGATTCTTAGCAGAGGTTGCTTTAATCCCTTTTGGCCCTTGAGAAATTACCTCAGGGTCAGCTGTTGAATTTTTAAAAATATATTTGTGTGAGTCAGGAACTCTATAGTACCTGTCCAGTTTTCTGGGAGCAGGAGGTAGGGCATCAGGAGTCAAGCTGGATTCAAGGAAAACATCCTCCACAACATCCAGGACTGGGGGGATGGCCAAGGGTCTGTGTTGCGGAATATCTAGGAATTCCCTGGTCTCTTTTTAGACTGAGGGTAGTCCTGACTCTCTCATTGGAAACGAAAACTCGGGAAGCACTCATGCGAACTGCTTTTGCTTCGGGCTCCATGGCAAGAAAGACTAATGTAACAGTATCGGCTGCCTTACTTTATACTATTGAAGACCTGACGTCAGTCCTCAAGCAACAGCAACCGACGCAGAAATACTAAGTCTCTGGTATTCGGGCCGGCCGAGGGCTATCTTGGCAGGGATAACCCAAATGTGATGACTGCAACAGTGAAACACGAAGAATATCTGCCTGAATAGTTCCCTGAGACAAAAGATCATGAAGCACCCCTGGAAAAAATGCCAACTGTTCCTGTAGGGAATGAGGAATGCCCATGAAAGGGGGAAGAGATTTCCAGACCATATAATACCCTAGGCGGATAATGGAGAGAACCCAGGAATCCTGAGTCATCTTTAACCAAACAGGAAGGGATAAAAAAAGATGAAGAGAAAGAGGAATGTGGCTGAGAAGAACAGGATAGTCAAACAGCACAGGTTTGTCAGGAAAAGCGGATTTCAGTGTCACAGGAGTTTGGGTAGTTTTAGCAGGAGGAATCCTTTTCCCACCCTTTTTACCCTTGAGGGGAGGCAAAGACTGTCTATGAACAAAGGACGGCTTATTAAGGTAATTCCTTTGAAACTTAGGCATAGGAGAGACAAAAACATGTTTCAAACCCTGTAAAGCCTTGCCCTTATCCTGACTTAAACAAATCATCAGCAGCTGCACCACATAAGTGTTTGTTATGCAGAGGGTCATCCATCAACTTAGCCTTAATATCATCAGGCAAAGGCTGAAGTCAAAGCCAGGAATATCTCCTCATCACAGATCCAAAAAGCAGCAGACCTAGAAGCATCTATTGCATAATAATAATAGAATGGTGAGCCACCTGAGAAGTCGTCCCCAACAAGGAGAGAGCAGAAGTCTTACCCTCAGAATCAGGAATGTCAGAAATTACCTGACAGGCATGAGAAAGAACAGCCAAAGTATATCTTGATATATGGATCTGATAATTAAAAGCAAAGGTAGTGGAGGTATAAACCTTCTTACCTAGACTTTCCATATTTCTGCTGTCTTTATCAGAAGGAAGCAACTTCGTAGAAAGGAACAACTGAGATGGCTTGCCAGATGCCACAGACACCAGAGAGGGGTCAGCAGGAGGACAATTTATACAGAAATTTGCAATCATCAGGCACCCTGTAAAACCTATCAGGCGTTTTGGGGGCAGGGAGCTGGGAGCAGAAACGGCATCCAACAAGGTAGCCAATACAAGAGGAACAGCAGAAGGTCTATGAGAATCCATTCAAAGATGCTCATAATACCTTTTTTGAACCTCAGAAACCTGGGCACAATCTCACTTAAAAAATTCCATCATTCTGGAAATTGTATCCCCAAAGGAAAAGGGTGTCAGGACTACTGGACTCCTGTTCCACAGAAACACACTCTACGGGAGAAGGAATATTGGAAGAATAAGCAAGGGATTCCTCATTTGAATCCCCCTTCTTCTCAGAAGAATCTTGTTCCCTAGGCCTTTTGAGGGGAGTACAGGACCACGGTGGAGCAGGAACAGAAACTCCTTGGGATGCTTTAAAGCCATAAGAGCATTAAACAACCCCTGAGTAAAATACTGCCATTCACTCTGAGAATCCTTAGGAGTAGGAAAAACACGTTTATTTTTTTTGTTTCTTTTTCAATAGGACATCGGCCTTATAAAATTTAGAAGGTTCAGACCCCGGATGGCATTCTACAATGGTAGTTGGTACTTTCTCCTTAAACAAAATATGAGGAACACCCCCTAGGCCCTTTGGTAATAATCATCCTTGGCTGCCCATTAACATCTGAAGCAAATGTCTGCAAGGCCTCCAGGGACATGTGTGAGGTCAGATCTATGCCAGCTTCTGAAGAGGTCGCAGCAGAGGAATCCAAAGACAGAGCTGGACGATCTTCTGGGCTTTCATTGGCCTTGGGAGGACTCTGGCGGAGGTGGTACAGAGGAAGAAGCAGACCCTGAGCTCTTCGCCTTTTTGCTTCCAGAAGGCTGACCCTCAGAGCAGGAAGTTCCTAACATCGTGTCTTTTGCTAACAGCTTAAGATGTTGGTTCACTAAGTATAGGGTCAAACAGGAAAGCCAATTATGCACAGTCTTTGAAACAAAAGCCTGACAAATGGAACAGGATGTATGGTCTTGGGAAATACCGAGACAAATAAACACTGCTTGTGATGATCTTTATGGGGAATCTGTCTCCAGCACTTGCATTTAGCCTCTCTGGATGACATTAACCCCACAAGCAACACAATAAAGAAAAAAGATAAGAGCAAAAAACCCCAATGGGGCACTTATCTGAAAATGGCTTCGTGAACCAGTAAATGAAGCGGGTGTTCAGACCGAAAATCAAAAGATGGCATTTGGACTGGTGGCAAAGTAGTTCTGAGGATGGTACATCTGGATCTCACCTTTATGTCCTACGCTGTATGCAGGGAGGATACGTGTGATGTACAGCATACCTTAAGCAACTTAAAGGCTTTGGTATACTGGCCAGACATCAGGCCGCCCTTGGCAGGAGGGGACCCCTATTATAAAGAATACTGCAACAGTGAAATGGAAGACTATCATTAGAACCTGTAACAGGCAACTGGAAGAAGGTGCCTGAATCAACAGTGCATCTAAATAAGGAAAAATCTGTATGTCCTGAAGTCTGCAAAAGGCTATCAAAGAAGCTAGGCATTTTGTGAATACCTTTGGGTCAGTAGAGAGGTCAAAGGGCAAAGCAGATGACTGAAATGAGAGGAAGAAACAGAGAAATATAAAAACTTCCTGAATAAAGTGTGAATAGGAATATGAGGATAAGCATCCTTCATATTCAAGGACACCTGAAAAGCCTGGGGCAACAACTGTGGAAACAGGGTTTGAAAAGAAAGCAATTAAAGGGAAGGAAACTTGAGAAAGGTGTCAAGCAAGCAGAGATCCAGGAGAGGCCTCCAAGTGCCTTCCTTTGGAGGAACCAGAAACATTCTGGAGTAGGACCCCTTTCCTACTTGGGAAGGAGGAACAGACTGAATAGTTCCCTGGTTCACCAGGGACCCAGGAACCTCTGAGAAACAAAGAAGTTGCTCTCGATGAGGTGGAAAAAGGAAGGAGAAACTTGCATACCATGAAGTAAACCTGATGGATGACGGACATAAACCAAGAATCCAAGGTGATGAGTTGCCAGTTTAGAAGACAGAGGGAGAGATGAAGAGACAAGGGAACCTGACCAAGGGTTGGGGTGGGTGGGTGGGAATGTCAATGAGAAGCAGGCTTGTCAGAAAAAGGAGGCTTCTGGGCCACAGGAGCCTGAGAAGACTTAGTAGGAGGAGCTCCCCTACCACATTTCCTGCCTTTAATGGCCTGATAAGGCTGCCTGCGAACAAAAGCAGACCTAGCAGGATAGTTCCTCTGGAACATAGGGATGGGGACACAAAAATATGTTTAAGGTCCTGCAAAGCTTTACCTTTTTCTTGAAGAGGCTTAACAATATCAGCAGCAGCAGTCCCAAAGAGATTTTTATCATCCAAAGGATCATACAGCAGCTTGGCCTTAATATTCTCAAGTAATAACTGCACACGAAGCCAAGAACACCACCTCATGACAGACCCAAAAGCAGCAGCTCTGGAAGATGCATCTGCAGCAGCATCACAGCTGCACTTGAGAGAGTGGTGAGCCACCTGAGAAGAAGAACCCAATATAGAGAGCGCAGAGGAGTTTCCTTCAGATTCAGGGAGGTCAGAAATAATCTGACAAGCCTGGTCAATCAAGAACAAAGCATAACTGGTCATGTGGGACTGGTAATGAATGGCTCTAAAGGCCTAGGTGGCAGCAATATAGATCTTCTTTCCAATCCTCTCCATGGCATTACTATCCTTATCTGAGGGCAGGAGCTTGTTAGAGGGCAAAAGCTTAGAAGGCTTATCAGAGGAGACTTACGACACAACAGGGATCAGCTGAAGGACACAAACAGAAGTTACAATCTTGAGGAAACTTGTAGAACCTGTCAGGTTTTTTAGGAGCAGGGGACTGAGAATCTGGAGTTATAAAAGTGTTTAACAAGCAGCCAATGCAGGAGTTACTGCAGAAGGTTTAGGCATATTCACCTGAAGCAACTCGTAATACATCTTCTAGGTATCAGACATCTGAGAAGAATTCTTATTTAAAATAGTGCATCATTCTGGCTTGTTTCTCCCCAAAAGACAACTCCTCTAAAGGAGACTCAGAGCTAATAGATTCCTCGTCATCAGAGCCATAGGCCAAGGGAGAAGGCATCTGAGATGAACAAGTCAGAGAGCCCTCATCAGACTTTGAATCCTCATTTGAGGAATCGGGTTCCCTAGGCCTTTTAGAAGGAGTAGAAGTCCAAGGTGGAGTAGGCACAGAAACCCTTCTGGAAGGCTTCAGTGCCATTAAAGTATTAAAGAGGCCCTGAGTAAACTCCTATCATTCCCTTTGAGGGTCCTTACGATGTACAGAAGAATGTTTAGTCTTCTGTTTTTTCCTTGGTTGGGACATCAGCACTAACAAAAACCAGAGGTTCAGACCCTTGATGAGATTTAACAAGAGTATCTGGAACCTCTTCTATGACCAGAATCTAAAGAATCTGTCTAGGGCCCTAGGAGATAACCAACTGTGCTTTCCCCCCCAACATCCAGAACAGATGCCTGCAAAGCCTCAGAGGACATACAAAAGGAAGGATTCATGCTGGCCTCCAACAGAGTAACAGCAGAGGAATCCGAAGTCGACACCAGATAGCCTACAGAGCTATCACCCTCTTCTACAGTGACACCTGGTGAAGGCTGGACAGCCAAAGAAAGCTGAGATTTCTTGGCTGCCTTCTTGCTTAATGGTAGTACCTCGGGGTTAACGGATTCCCCCATTCTTCCCTGGGCCAACTGTTTAAGCCGCTGTTTCTCAAGATAGATAGCCAGGGAAAAGAAACAGCTTCTAAAAGTCTTAGTCACAAATGCCTACAAATACTACAGGAAGTATGGTTAGAGGAAGCACCCAAACAAAAGAGGCACTGCGCTTTATGATCCTTATGAGGAAACTGCCTCCCATGCTGACATTTTCCTTTCCTGAATGACATGAACTCCAGGTAACCAAATGAAAAGGAAAGAAAAAAGACCCCAATGGGGCACTTTTCTGATGGCTAGATATCAGCATAGCAAAGAGGGTTCAGATTAATGACCGATTATGTCATTCGGACTGGCAGTAAAGTTCATTTAATTGTCTGTACATCACATTTATAGACGGCGCAGTGGTGCAGCGGTAGCATTGTCGCCTCACAGCAAGAGGATCTCCGGTTCAATTCTTGCCTGGAGTGCCTTCTATGCAAAGTCTGCAAGTCCTCCCTGCATTTGTGTGGGTTTCCTCTGGGTATTTTGGTTTCCTCCCACGTTTCAAAGACATGCGTCTGCAGTGTTTCTCCCCAGGCCTCTGCTGAAAATTGGCTTTGTTCCAAGTCAGACTTTCCCGGTAAATAAATGTTAAATAAAAATAAATATAATTAAAAAAATGCTCTACGTCCTGAGCGGGGAGCATACTCATGTATGGGGCATACAAAATCAAAAGGCTTTTGTATACTTACTGGATGTTGGGCTATCCTTGGCAGAAGATCCCTAAGGTGAAGAATACTGTAATAGTGATACAGACGGACATCTACTGTCACTGACAGTGAAAATATCAAGGCAGTCAAGACCACAATCTGACACTAACAGTGACACCAGGCTGGTGAGAGTGTCTGAATGATCCAGTTGCAATTAACCTGAAGCAATGACAAAGTCTCTTTGTAAAAATGAGAAACTTTACATAAAAACATAAGAGGAAAAAAACCACCAATAGCACATATAAGGCAGAAGATTATCACATTTCCTAATACAAACAGCACCATCAACATAAAGTAAGGAAGGTATGCAAAAGCACTATAAAGATTCAAAGCATTTTCTCAAAACAAGACCTAATTGCAACAAAACATAAAGTCTAAAGGGATAACATTTCCATACAATAAATTCTCTGAACCCAGCATAGTGAAATTGAAGAACTCATATAAAAATAAGCAAGGAGCTTTCCAAACTAGATAAATACATTCAGAAGAAAAAACTGTACAACACTGCCTAAACATAAGCATAGCTCCAAGCACAGATGTCCCATTATACAGATAAGGAAATGCCAAGGAGAAGACTACCCAATAAGCAAGATGGTATATTGAATAAAGAGGTCTAAAATGACTAGTCACAATTAAGAAATATCCAAAAATAATCCACAAAAAAAGTTATGTGCTTACTATAATGATAAATCTATACTGTCGTCTTCTCTCCTTCCTCAGTGGATGGGTCTTTGGATCCAATCATGGATCCAACTAAGGCTACTCAATACTTTGGGTCAGGCTTCTCCCTTTACCTATAACTCATTGTAAAGCACAATATCACTTCAGATTGAGCTGGCCTGAGATAAAAAGAAGAATTTTTGCATCTTATACTAAACAGGGATAACCACAATGCTATAAAAGATTATCCAACAGATAATGACTACTCACAAACTGATCTGGAGCTAAAAAGTGTATTTGAAAGGCCTTAGGATAGCCAGTCAGGACAACCAGGACAAAACAATAAATTCAACATAAAGATAGAGGGACAGGTGGTAGGGAAGTTGAGGAAGGACGAAGATAAACAACACAGACATATTGTTACGTTACTTAACTTTTGTATCTGATGTCTCTTCTGTCCATTCCTCAATGGATGGGACAAAGTCCCCAACTAATGTAAACCTTGGGTGGATTCACAGAAGGATCTTCTAAAGGATGGCTGAATCAAATGCTGCCACGTCTCTGGAAAGTAAATCCAATTTATAATGGGAGATAAAGGTATGAACGTTATACCAAGTGGCTGCAGCACAAATGCCATCAATAGATTCCCTGGAAACGAAGGCTGTAGAGGTTGCCACGGACCTAGTGGAGTGAGCTTTGCAGGTTTTAGGGGAAGACCTCTTTCTTTGTATACAGGAGTTATGCACAGAGACAACCACTTGGAAAGGGTGACTTGAAACTCCTTGATTGAATTTATTTGCTGAAAAGGACACAAAGAGCTGGATCAGACTTTCTAAATGATTTCTATAGTGAATGTAAAATCAAAGCTGCCTATGAACACTCAATAAATGCAGCATTATTCTCCTTTGATTGAAAATTTAAGTTTGTTTCAGTAGCTACCCTTGATAAAAAGGAGGGAGTGGTTTTAAAAAAAAAACTCTATCCTTATCAAAAATAATGTACAAAGCTTTACATGGAAAGACCTGGAATTCTGATACCCACTCTGGAGAAATAACTCCTACTAAAAACAAGGTTTTCCCTGTAAGAAATTGAGAATCCGCATTGGCTGCAGGTTCAAATGGTGCTTGACTTGTAGTGCTTGGAGTAGAACAGTAATATCAAAAGGAGAAGTAGGATCTCTAAAATGAGGCCTGTGACAAAAAAACCCTCTCAGAAAGGACTTAGATAATTTGAGAGAAGTAATGGAGGACTGATTTTTCTCCATTGTGGAAACTGGAAATAGCTGATAACTGGACTTTAGTAGTGGAACAGCTGGCACCATTCTGAAAAAAAGACAGGCTAGATAGTCTATGACCAGAGGAAGTGGTTCTGAAAAGGGTCTACATTTCTTGCCATAGCCCAAACAAAAAACATTTCCATTTCCTTGCAAACCCTCCTAGTCGATATTCTCTGAGAGGAAGTAAGAATATGGATAACTTGGGAAGAAAGCCTGCACTGACTGGTCATCTTTGGAAGTGGAAGAACCAAGTGGTTAATGTGAAGGCTTGAATGTCCGGGAGAGGTAAGCCTGATACGTGAGATAAGAGATCCAGACTGGGATGAAGTAACCAAGGAAAGTGTTATAGATGAGGCCACAGGTAGAGGAAACAAACTTGTTTAACAAGAAGGTGATAATTAGGATTATTGTGCTCTTACTATTCAGTGCTTTCTGAAGACATTTTGGGATGAGAGGTGTGGGAGGAAAGGTATAGAGGACACCAGAGGGCCAAATATAGAGCAGAGCATCCCTCTACGACTCTCCGTCTGGGGGATCAGGGCAAAGAACCTGTTGCATTTGATGTTTTGGGGAGAAGCAAAAAGATCGCAGCATGGTTGTTCCCAGTGGTGAAAATTCTGCTCTGCCACCTTCTGACTGAGTGGCCACTGATGAAGCAGGAGGATGTATTTCTTCAAAATGTCCACTAGAACACTGGACCTCCCCAGAATGTGCATTGCTAGGAGAAAGTGGATGGAATACTTTGCCTATTGTCAAACCCCCATGGCTTCTTGACACAATGGATAAGACTGGGTTCCCCTTTGCTTGCTGATGTACCAGATTACTGACGTCTGATTGGATGGGTAGTAGTCCTTGATGGGGGAAGTCCAGAAAAGCCTGCAATGCTATGAGGACTACTCTCATCTCTAGAATGCTGGCATGGAGATTGGCCTTGAAGGAAACAGTGTTCCTTGGACAGTCTTTCCCCTGTAGCGCCCCACCGACCACAGTGGGGGAGTGTGTGGTCACACTGGCTTTGGGCTGAGGAAAAACAAATGTGTGATCTTATAAAGCCATACAGGATTTGAGCCACCAGGATATGAGTTGTGCAAATGTTCATAAGATACACTGGGAAAGATACTAGTTGTTGTGGGATAAACTACTGCACTGTTAGGGTCCATTGTAGTACTCTCATGTGATATTTGGCGAGAGGAACTAATGATCAAGACTGCCATTGAACACAGAAAGTGAAGGACCATTTTTGCTGTTGGTTGGTGGGATGAAAGGACAATTTAAGCATGATTGTGAAATGCTGATAACCTGCTCCATGGAAGTTTTGCTGTCTGAAGGATTGTGTCCAAGTATGCTGCAATGAACTGTATTACTTGTACAGGGTAAAAGTTTGACTTGTCTGGATTGATTGTGATTCACAGCATTGAACAAATTTGGTGCAAAGAGTTTTTTTGCTTGGATAAGCAAACTCCTGGTAATGGCAGAAATTACTCAGTCATCTAGATATGGGAAAACTCAGAACCCTTGCATCCTGACACACGCTGTTACCAGTGCCCTGCATATGGTGAACACCCAGGGGGCTGTGGTTAGACCAAAGGGTAGGGTTCTCAACTGGAAATGACTGGTTTCCAGTTGGAAATAGCAATACCTTCTGAACTGCCTGTCCACCTTGGTATGGTAGTAAGCATCCTGAAGTTCTATGGAGCACATCCAATTGTTCAGTCTCAGAAGTGGGAGAATAGACTGAACCATGGCCATCTGGAATTATGATTGATTGAGGTACTGATTGAGGTGGCCAAGGTCCAAGATTGACCTAAGGTCCCTGGGGTCTTTTCTGGCACTAAAAAAAATCCTGAGTAAGTTCCAGATCCTAGTTGGTCTGGCTGGTGAGCCCTCCTGGATGACTTGATGAATTGCTTCTTTAGAAGTTTTCGTACTTCCTTGAGTGCTGCTTGTCTTTCAGAAGGTTGAAGAATTTTGGGGAAAAGACAGGAAGGAAATATAATAGCCTCTGGTTATTATCCTCTGCAGCCATCTATCATTTGTAATGGACATCCAGGCTTCAGAGTGCAGGGACAGGCACCCCTCCCCCGACTGCTGAAAGGGCCTTATGGCGAAGGGACCACTGAAGCCTTGGTTTTGAGGTCCATTTCTGCCTCGTAGGGGGAAGTCCGTTGTTAGAACTCCCCTATCTGCCTCAGGGGGGGGGTCTGTCTCCAGAAGAGGCAGGAGAGAATCCTTGGGATTTCTAGGACCGTATTTTCTTTCCTCCTTTCTGGTTCCATTGAAGGACCTTGGGGGGAGGGGGGGCATCAAATGTGGCATTAATAAAGGACATCTCAAAGTGCTCCACAAAGTCACACAAGCACATTGAGGCATGTCTCCCAATGGTAATGCCCATGCCTGCTGCACTTAAAGCACCTCTGGTAGTGTTAGAAATAAGATGCATTGAGACATTTGATATCTGATTGTACAGTGGCTGAAAGTCCAAGATTTTCTTGTCTTTTACAGATGCAAACCTATTCAGAGACTTGGGGATTTCTGTGTTGAAATCCCTCTGAGACCTAGTAACATGTTCCAAGTAGTTCAGCACTCTTAAAGTCAAGGTAGCTGAAGTGTTATGTCTGCTTCTTAAACTTGTCCAGTGCCCTAGATTCCTTATTAAGGGGATGGATAGAAGAACATTCCTGTGCAAGCTCTTTCTTGCTGGCTGCCACCATAACTAAGGAATCCACAGCAGGCCCCTTGCTCCAAATCTGGCATTCTTTCAATAAGATCAAGTAATTATATGGCTTGGGGGGAATTAGTTCAGTCATGTCTGGTTCCTTCAAAGCCCACTTAGAGTTAGGTCCACTATCTCATCTGCGGCAGAACCACCCAAGCCAAAGCTGAAGATCTTGAGGAAAAGAGAATTCTCTTGGGAAAGGGCTTTGGAAGACCACCCACCCTTCTATCTGAAAAAGTTCATGAACTTCTCTGAATAAGTCATCCCCAAGGAGGGATCAGTGGAACCCTTCCTGTCATCAAAATCTGTGTTCTCTGAGACAGACTCCTGCAGGGAATCTATGTGTTTCCTTTTACACACATTCTTCTGAGGTACCTCCTTGGTGAGGTGTTCTGAAGAAAATCCAGGAGACACTTGCACATTCCCTAAGGGAACCAGCTCAAGAGTCATGTCCCTCTGCTCCATGTGCACAGAACAAGAAGGATCAAGACCCAGGGATGTTGTCTGGGAGATGGGTGAAGTCAAAGTGGGGAGAGAAGTCCATATCTCAGATTGGGAATATGCTCTGTCAAAAGCCTGGAATGCCACAGCTGAGGCAATAGTAGGAACTGATGCTACCTGTGATGACCGACCACTGGACCAGTAATCAAGGAGCCTCAATCCTCATCACTGGCAACAGTGGTGGATGTAAACTGGGAGGATGACATGTACACACACAGTACTTCCAGATGCAGCTCAGTGCATAAAGTGCAATTTCCCTTAAAAACATACAGAGACCACAGTCATTCCAGGGATGGTTTCTTCCTCTTTCTACAGATCCCCAATAAGACTCTCCACTGGCAAAGCAGCAGAGTCAAGATCTCAGCTGAGTGGCCAAGCCAAGACCTCCAGCACCCTCTCTGTCCAACTAGTGCTTCGTGTCCCTGCCCAAATAGCTGACACACACACACACACTCTTTGAGGTTTGATTTATACACACACACACACACACACACACACACACACACACACACACCTGGGAAAGGCTGGTGCAGGTTTACTAGCTATGCCCCCTTTTGCCAGACTATAAAGTAGTTATCACTGCCACCAGCCAACTCCTTATCAGCTACTTTAAGACCCTTAACAAAGGGTGTCTAATCTTACTGCGTAATATTAATATTAATACAAATGGTAGTTTGACCAAGAGCAAGGCTATTAGAAGTGGCCCACACAGTATCACCAAATATATATGCAAGTACTCATAAACCTTAAATATCTCTAGACAGATTAGCCACAATGAAAGGATTAAATATATTTAATAATAAATAAAAGAACACAACAATACTAAATTTATATTCACAGTGACATCAGAGTTCAAAACCACAGGAATATTTAGAACAACACTGAAGAATAGTCTCCAATAAAGAAAAATATCTAAACTAAGCTTTACTATATTGCTGATTGTTTCTAACACAGTTACTATACCCCAGAAACTTACTTACAGAGCAAGGCAGATGTTGTGGTGAATGGTTCTTGTCAGGCCCAAGACAAGAGACTCCTCAAATTAACATCCTAAATATTACTGCTGGGACAGCATGCAGAAGGACATCACCTCCTGATATCCAACTCCATCGCAGGTGAAACCCCCACCACCAGAAGCTAGGCAGCACCCGCATAAATACACAAACCTCAGATCCTTGGCAGATGCTGGAAGCCACAAAACAACCGCATTTCCTCATACCATCAGAGGCAGCAACTAGTTCACTCCGAAGACAACACAGAAAGCCCCCCCAGCACAGACTCAGTGCCTCTTGCCACACCGAAAACTGAAAGATACCATCTTTTATTTTGTAGCCATAAAGTAACTCAATTTCAGCTATCCTTCTGAATTTAACCTTCTGCATTCCAGCCTTCGCTGTCAAAATATACACATTCAGACAGCCACAACAGTGCAAGCACACCTCTGCTTCCCCCCAGCAGGGCAAGTTCAAGCACTCTACAAAACACCTTTTCAACACACACATCTGCACCAACCAGTCTGACACATACATGACATACAGCTCCAACACTGTTGTACCACAAGCATCCTATACAAATGACATATAACCACTTACAAAACTCCAGGTAGATGTGCTGGGCATCATTGTCGCATTTCCTCCCTCCAAGAAGACTCAAGCTAGTTTTTCAAGTGACCCTTTAGAAACGCTGCTTGACAGAGATGAGCCTATCTGGGAAAACATTACCCCATACCCTGTCTTGACAGCCTATATGCATTGGCATTGCTAACACCACTGCGGTGCTGTACTGACATTTCATATGCCTGCAACCCAAGGCTGCACCTTAGTAGCTTGGCATTTTGCTGATTGGCTCGATGTAGCCATGTTAAGGGATTGTCTGTAACTACAGTGAATTTCCTTCCATACAGATAAGGCTGAAGTTTCTGAAGTGCCCACACTATGGCTAGACATTCCTTTTCTACCGCTGCATAACATTCCTCCCTGGGTTGGAGCCTACAGCTGAGATATACCACTAGGTGCTCTTCTCCCTCTGAGGAAACCTGGCTGAGTACAGCCCCCACCAAATGGTTTGAAGCATCCACCTGCACTGGCTAACACAGGGGGTCCTCTCAAAGCTCCTTTAAGCTTCTGGAATGCTGCTCATATGCTGGGGTCCACACTTCCTTATGTGGCCTGTTTTTCCTTGTCAGGTCTGTGAGGGGAGCAGCTATGGTACTACAACTGGGGACAAACTTTCTGTAGTACCCTGATGTCCCTAAGAATGCTCACACCTGCTTTTTGGTAACAGAGGCAGGCCATGCCTGAATGGCTTTCACTTTGGCAGGTTCTGGTCTGATCTTACCACACTCCACTCTATGTCCCAGGTAGGAGACCTCTGCCATACCCGCCTGACACTTACTGGGCTTAATGGTCAACCCTGCCCTCAGCAGTCTGCCCAGCACCTCCCTAACATGCTGAAGGTGCTCTAGCCAGGAATGGCTTGTAGATGGTAATATCACCCAGGTAAGCAAGGGCAAAACCTCCTGTTCCTGATAGGATATGATCTACTAGCCTCTGGAAAGTCAATGGGGCATTTTTCATCCCACAGGGCATCTTCAAGAACTCATACAAGCCAAAAGGAGTCACAAAGGCTGACCCTCTCTTTGGCACTGGGAGTCAAGGGCGCCTGCCAGTAGCCCTCGGTAAGATCAATAGTGGTACGATACTTAGCCCCACCCAGCTGCTCTAGGGCTTCATCTGTCCTAGGCATGGGGTAAGCATCCAACTGTGTAACTATTTAACTTCTTGTAGTCAACACAGAACCTGGTGCTGCCATACTTCTTTGGTACCAGCACCAGTGAGGAGGCCCAGGGACTGCTGGACTCCTGGATTACCCCCAGTTCCAACATTTCCTGTATCTCCTCCCTCAGAGTCTGTTTGACCCTCTCAGGCACCCTATAACGGGCCTGCTTGATAGGCCTTTGGGATCCTATATCCGCATTGTGCTGCACCAGGTGGGTACACCCTGGTTTCCAGATGAACATGCCCCCAAACTCCTGTAACACTGTTCAGATTTCTCGAACCTGGGTAGGGGATAGCAGATGGGACATTGCTGCCCCTTCTACTGAGGTATCAGTCCGAGCTTCACTGAAATCAGTCACCAGATCCCCCTCAGACTCCTCCTGCCATCCACTGCAAATACTCAGCACAAGGGCCTCTATATCATGGTAAGATTTTATCATGTTAACATGGTACAGTTTGTGTCCCAGCCTCTTGCCTGGCAGTTCTACCATGTAATTATTATCAGTGACCTTCCTTACTACTTTGAAGGGTCCCTCCCAAGCTGCCTGTAGCTTGTTGTGTCTGACAGGATTGAGAACCATAACCTGCTGCCCCACAGCGTACTCTCTACCTTGAGCATTCTTGTCATACCAGACCTTTTTCTGCTGTTGGGCTCCTGCCCAGTTCTTCTGGGAACTCCTGCCCATGTGTTCTTTGAGCCTAGTTCTGAGGTTTAGGACATATGCCACAACAGACTCCTTCTGGGATACACACACACCCTCCCACTTATGGCAAACCAAATCTAGAGGTCCCCTCATCCTATTCCCATACAGCAACTCAGTGTGAAAAATCTGTGGATTCCTGAGTCATCTCTATGTAGGCAAACAACAAATGGGGCAGGTATTTGTCCCACTCCCTCTTAGAAACTGGTCTGCAAATGCCCACAGCATGGTCTTTTGTGCAGAGTTTAAGCTCTCCGCCAGATCATTAATCTTTAGGTGCTTCACCCTACATTGCTTCCGCAGACAAGCCAGCAGGTCTGACATGAAATTGGCACCTCTGTCAGTCAGTATTTCTTTTGGGAAACCTACTCTGCTAAAAATCTCTAACAAAGCATTTGCCACCTTTTCTGCCTCAAAGGAGGACAGAGCCACTGCCTCAGGGTATATGGTAGCATAATCTACTACCACTAGGATATACATCTTCCCTGTAGAACTCAGGGTACTCAGAGGCCCCACATTATCCATAGATACCCTCTGAAATGGCTCCTCAGTCACAGGCAAAGGCACCAAAGGAGCTTTGACCTTGTCTCCTGCCTTGCTTACCTTTTGGCACTGCTCACAGGTCCTACAGTACCTTGTTACATCCCTGGAAATCCAAGGCCAATAAAAGTTCTGCATAATACGTCTATTGGTATGCTTTAGGTTCATAGGTAGGTACTAAGCTATCTGCCCTAGGGCATTTATAAGCCTAGCCAAAGTGTGTTGGCTTTCAGTGCCCCATTGATTAATTAACAGATCCTCTGTCAAGCAGAGCCAATGAAGTGATCCCAGGGGTGTATTTTCTGTTATCCATCCACTCATCAAGGTTTCTCTTGAAGAGTGTTAGTAAAGGGCTCTGCCTAATGTAGTTTGGAATTTTGTTCCAAAGCATGGGGAGTCTCTGTGACAGGAATCTATCCCTCCAGCATGTTCTATTTATTGTTGTGGTGGGGTTTAGCTCACTAGACCACGTGGCTTGCAGTGACTTGGAATACTTTAGGTGGAGCATGTCCATTAATTCTGAGTTGGACATGGCTTTGTAAGTCAGGCAGAGATTACCTCTGAGTAAGCAATATGCCACTGAGTACAGCCGGAGTTTTTTCAGTCGGGCTGCATAGGACATATGTTTGAGGCCAGTAATCCTCTTGGCGAGGTACTTTTGTGGTCTCTCCAGCTGTTGGAAGTGTCTTGTAAGGTACATCCCAAATGGGGCATTGTACTCTATTGATGGGTCTGATGAGTGATGAGTAGAGGGGCACTATAACCTCTTTATTTCTAGATGTGAACCCTTTAATAATTAGATGGGCTACATAAAAGGATTTCCTAACTACTTTGGCAATATGATTGTCAAAGGAGAGATTACTATCTACCTGGGTCCCCAGATCTCTTATTACCTCTTCTGTATTAAGGGTGGGTGTTTTGTTTTCCCCCAAACAGAATGACTATGCATTTTTTGGCACTTAGCTTGAGGCCATGACTTTGACACCAGATGTCCGTCTCAGTAAGGCCCTTTTGGAGGATGTCCGTGTCAGCCGGAGAGTCAATTATGGCTCCCAGTTTGCAGTCATCGGTGAACTTGGTTAGCCATAGTCCTCCTGTATTTGCCTGTACTTCTGAGAAGTATATGCCGAACAGTAGGGGCTCCAGGACAGAGCCTTGTGGGACACCACTTGTGACTGGTTTAGAGTTGGACCTGGAGCCCGCTATTCTTACCCATGTAAGTTCTGTCTGTAAGCCAGCTGGCAACCCATCTCGTGACGTAGGGGGTTTATTTTCAGGCTGGTGAGTTTTTCTCTAATACCCGAGTGGGGAATGGTGTCGAAAGCCTTGGTGAGGTCAAGGTAGGCTGTGTGAACAACCTTTCCCTTGTCTATGGCCTTGGTGACTGTCTCGAAGAAGTCAACCAGGTTTAGTAGGCACGATCTGCCCTTAACAAAGCCAAACTGGGTCGGGTCAAGTGTTTGGCAGTTCCCAATGTCCTTGTTAATGAGTTCCATGATGATGCGCTCCATAGCCTTGCAGACCAGGCTAGTCAGGCTTATGGGGCGATAGTTACCGTTAGTTGTGGCTCTTCCTTTGTGGAGTGGAATAGCCATTGCTGTACGCCATTCTATGGGCATGTAGCCTGTGGAGAGGCTGAGATTGAACAGCGTGTTTAGGTGGGGGGGGGGGTTAGTTTGTTCTGTAGTTCGTGCAAGACGCAGCCTGGGACACCATCTGGCCCCATTGATGCTGTGTTTTTGGCTTTTGAAAGGGCTATTTTCACCTGTGCGTCTGTGATTTCCAGGACACTACACTTTTCCGGTACTGTTGTGGGCCCTTTTGGGGGTGAAAGGGGGGTGAAGTTTGCACTGAATCTATCTGCCAAGATGTTGGCAATATCAATAGGTTCAGTATATTTTGTGCTATTTTGCACTAGTTCAGTGCATATCTGCGAGTTGTCACTTAGTTTCTTAACACAGCTAAAGAAGGTTTTGTGGTTATCTTTTGAATCCTTGGCTATTTTTCTTTTGAAGTTAGCCTTGGATGATTTTATGAGGGACCTTAGTTTCTTACTGATACTGATCAGGGATGTCTTTCCTTCTTGGGATTTGCTTTTTTTCTGAACTAGTTTCCTCCTTCTATTGTCTAGCCTGTTTATGGCAGGGGTTCACCAGATTGGTTTCCTTCTCCTAGAGGAGCGACTCTTGGTTTTGCTAGGGATGGCATGATCCATGCATCCTTGTAGGTGCTCATAGAGTGCATTTGTAAAGGTTATCCTTTAGTGTGGGGGCTATGAAACCTAACGCCTCTGTCTTAAGTAAGGTGAAGTTTGCTTTAGAAAAGTTTTTTTACTGTGGTACATACCTCCCAACTGTCCAGAATTACTCGGATTTTACTGAGTTTTGGGGTCCAAAAACGGGGTGCCACGATTCCCAAGTGGCACCCCTTCGTTTCCAATTTTTTTTGTTTTTTTTATTTTTTGCGCTTTTGCTGACGTCATCGCGCACTTGATGACGTCAGCTCCGTCAGGGCTACCAGCCTGTCAGAATTGAGCTCGCACACGTACGTAGGCTCAAATCAAATGCTTTTGCGAGCGGGAACGGCTTGTTTGTGTCACTTGCGCCTGGTTTATAGTAGCTCCTGCCTGCTTTTCTCGCTCTTGGGTTTATTTTCTCTTGCTCAGAAGCTCCTGGCTTAGCCTACAATGGATATATATAGTCTCGCTCGCTTGTTAGATCTATAAACTCCTGGGGAGTCCTGGCTCAGCTGCAAGTAAGTGAGGACAGTGTGAACAACCGGCCTGCCTGTAAACAAAGGAGAATAATGCAAGTAAGGAGAGCTGTTTATATTCTCTCTCGCTTGAAAGCTCCTGGCTTAGCCTGCAATGGATATATTCATTCTTGTTCGCTTGTTGGATTTATTTCTTGTTTTCCCCACTGTAGTGTAATGTCAGAATTGGTATATCTGAGTTGGTGTAAAGTTGTCAAAGGAATTTTAGTTGATGTAAGAGACCTTCAACATTTTCCATCCATCATTCTAACATCAGGACACTGTACCATGTATTATTTTTTTCTTTTCTTTCAGTGGATATGTGTGTGTATGTCTGTATGTGTGTTTGCTGTAGAGAAATGCACATATCCTTTGGTCCTGCAGTCCATCATAAATTGCTTGTTTTTTCTTCAGGACTAAAACTGCTATCATTTTATCACCAGGTCACCAGATAGCCTCTGATACATGCATGTTTTATAGCTGATCTTTCATTTCTGATTGTGATATATATATATATATATATATATATATATATTTTTTTTTTTTTACTTTGGGAAAATGTTTTACCAGGGATATCATGGTGTGTTGAGGTTTATTTGGGATAGGGGAGTGACTTAAGTTCACATGGAGGGCAGTAGATTTGTTCAAAGCTAGAATGTATGTAACTGGAAACTGCATAACATTTAATTTGGTTTTCATTTAATTGGTCGTTTTATTGTACTACTTAGGAATAGGATAGCTGTAGAGAGTATTTCACCACCATGCTGTAAAAAAAGGAAAGAAAAGAAGATAACATTTTGTCCATTTTTGTTGAACTGTGTTCTTTGTGGTGTCATTATTATCTGTGAGGGCTATGGGACCTTTGTGTGTGTGTGTGTGTGTGTGTGTGTGTGTGTGTGTGTGTGTGTGTGTGTGTGTGTGTGTGTATGTGTGTGTGTGTGTGTGTGTGTGTGTACATTTTGCTACAGAGTCACTCCATGGCATTGTCAGGGTACTGCATAGCAGGTAGAGGTAGTTAGTGGTGAAAGTGTTTCTTTTCTTTATGGAGGCATGAGGGCAGCTGACAGTAACATGAATGAAAATCATGTTACCCATCAATGTATGTAGTCTATAAGTTGGGTTTGTCATGAAGTCACAATTCAAATAAAAGAATGACAATTATTGTAGCTTTGCCCAGGTTTTTTGTGCTAAGAGGTTGAGAGCTGTGGTGAGAAGTGAGAAATTAATTCAATAAATGATAGCCATTAAGTTTAAGTCTTCCTATTTTTCAGAAGGCTGATGATTTGGCATAGTGGTATGTTTTTCTGACTGTAGTGCATAGGGTCCTGGGTTAAAAACTTGCCAGTGAAATGTATGGTGGTAATACAACATTTTATTCTAGCAACTTTATAAAATTATACAAGCAATGTTTAAAATGTGTCCCTGGTTTATGACCTTTTGTCGCCCCCCCCCCCCCCAAAAAAAAATGAAATTGAAAATAAGTGTGAGATGCTGTGCAAGATGCCTATGGCTTACACTACTATCATTCTATTTATGGTGTGGGTGTGGAGGTAGACTTTTATGATGGAAATGTTTTGAATTTGGCAGTTTTGTCTTTATTGTTTCATTGCCTACAGTACAGCCTACTGGAAAAATGTTCAAACAATAAATTTAAAATGCGCTCTAACAAGTGTGTTGTATTATACAAAGAATATAATTTAAAACAAGTGTGTTGTATTATACAAGGAATATAATTTAATAAAGTCAGGGAGGTGTATCAAAGAAAAGAACACATGTATGTTTCTTGTTTTGTGTGCAAGGGGCCAATGATTTGAAAACAGCCCAAAGGTAATCTTTATCCACCACTGGCCATATGCATTTTCTTCAGACGTGGTATGGGTTTCAATGCTGTTTCAATTAATGTGAGTTTCAAGGGCAAATAAGTTTTAATGCCAAGCCTATTTTCATTGTGAGACTGTATTGCTTTGTTTACCAGATGTCTATTAGTGTTTCTTCATTGTTGTGCTGTAAAATGTAAAAATAAAATCCAAACAATCATTGTAGAAGTAAAGCAGTATGCATGCATACATTAGTGTTTATGGTAAATGGAGCGAAATAGCCAGGTAATAAGACATTGGAATGGCTGCAGGGGGACTAAGGTGTGGTGCCATATTTTGGTTGTTTGTTCTTCAGTTTGCGACTTTGTGTTTGAAAGTTGGTATCCCACAATTCCATTGGAGTGGGTGGGGTTACGCAATTGTGTATGCAAATTAGGTGTTAATTAGCATACAGATTTGTACCTATTTTTCATGGGCCTTGTCCAGATTTTTGATGATTCCAGGTTGAGAGGTATGCTGTGGTTTCCTTAGTTGGGGGTGGTGATGTGGTGTGGACATCCAGAGTGATTAATTTATGGTCTGATCTAACCAGTGACAGGTTGACTTCCGGTGTGGAACACCTGTCGCCCATGTTTGTGATGACCAGGTCCAATATGTTTTCACCTCTGGTAGGGGAGTTTACTAGCTGATCCAGGGCATTTGAGTTGATGAATTCCAGGAAGCGCTGGGCCTGGGAGTTTGTACTCGAGTAGTTTTCCCAGTTAATGGTAAGGTAATTGAAATCGCTCAATATCAGGGTGTTCGGTAGGACCTTCATGTTTTCCAGTGTCTCCAGAAAGGTGGAGTGGTGGTTCTGGGTCATGGAGGGTGATCTGTAGCAGGCCACAATTTGCACTGCAGATTTGTCCAGTGTTAGATGCACATGGATGATCTCAGAGGTATCATGCTGCGCCACTAACCTGGAGGTGTACGTATCCTTGATAAATATGGATACACCCCCTCCTTTTGTGTTTTGGTCCGTGTTCTGTGGCCAAAATGTGTGGTAAGAGCTGTAGCCCGGTAGTGCTGGGGTGCTCTCTGGAGCCTTGAACCAGGTTTCAGTTACTGCACAGATGTTGACGTTCTCCATACTGAGGAATGCTTCAAGTACGTGCATTTTGAGATTTAAACTCCTGGCGTTGAGTAGCATAAACCTCAGTTTTTTGTTAATTGTGCTGTTTACGGAGGTGGGTTTGACTTTTGAGCCTTGCCTAAAAAAGGCACTATGGGGGCAGCATTTGCCTTGGCCAGTAATCGAATGCCTAGGAGTGACAGGTGCAAGCCATCTCTTGCGAAGCAACGTGGCTTGTCAAGCATGTTGTCCCAGGCTGACAGACACTGAATCCCCTTCGAATGACACCAGAAGCTTAGCCAATTGTTGAAATTGATAATTTTTTCTTTATACTGAGGTATCATTCTTGGTGAGGTCAGGATGCTACTCAGGGTCAAGGTCATACCAGCCTGGGCTACATGATCAGAGAGCTCTTCCATGTCTCTCTTCATGTAGTCCAGAGAGGTATGTCTCAGGTCATTCACACCAACATGAACAATGACAGAGTCATATTTGTACTTGTTCTGGAGTGACCTGAGTGCTTGTGTTATGTGGCGGATTCTGGCTCCCGACAGGCAGCTAACAGTAACCTTCTGATTGTCCAGCCTAGTGAGTGGGACACCAGTGTGCCTGACTACAGAGTCACCCATTACTAGTGTGTTAGGTATGTTACTTCGCCTTAAGGGCTGTGATTGTGCGGCACACTGATTTTGTGTTTTATGTGTTGTCTGGTTTGTGACCGGAGGTGCAGGTTGTTTGGGTGTCTGCTTTGGAGGTCTCTGATGCTTTTGCAGGTTTTTATTTAGAGCCTCCGTGTATGATTTTGTGTATTTATTTGTATTTTTTGCCAGTGCTGGTTTAGTAGGTCTGTGTGTGGCTGGAGGTGAGGTGCAAGGGTTAATCTTCTCCTTTTGACTGTCTGTTCCAGTTTTGGGTGGAGACAGCTTAGCCTCCAGTTTGGCTGTATAATTGCATCTCTCGCATATGTTAGTGTTTTGTGGTAGGAGGAGAGAGTTGTCTGTGTACATGAGGCAGTTGTAACATTGCCTCAGGATACCCAGATTCACCAGCTGGACTGGAGAGTACACCTGAAATTGCCCATTGGTCATGCCTGAATAGTAGGGTGAGCTGCTTAGTCACTTGGTTGGTGAGTGGTGAATAAAGAGCTTTGCCCTGCTGGGCAATCAAGTGTCAGGGTATATTAGTGCTTGCTATTAGGTCTGAGCAAGTGCTGGGCTGTAGGATGCTTTTTGAGTGCTTCAGTTGAGAGTCAGACTAGATTCAAGGGAAAAACTGAAGAGGAGACTTAGTGGAGCCGGAATAATTTAACCCTAGCTAACTGGCACTGCCCAGCGCACAAAACCCTGCAAACGCAGTTTTTATAGCAGGGAAATGAAAGAGATAGAAATTAGCCCAAAATGGCCAATAAACTACTAACTTCTGGGCTGGAACCACTCCTCCAGGGACAGATAGGCTGTTCAAAGCTCCCCTCTCTTACAGGTGAACAGGGAAAGGTATGGGCAGCTCAGAAACTTGTAACACAGCCCTGAATTCAGCACTAGCCTGAAAAATGGACTATACTAGCTTAGAGAGGTGCGAAACAAGGAATTTTTTTGCTTTTTTTTTTTTTTTTTTTTTTTTAAAAGATAAGGCAGAAACAGTAAAAAAAAATACACTTAAAACAGCTTTAAACGACTACAAACGATCAGAAAAGGCTATCGCACTTTAGTGTGTAGCCTACAACACTTAAATTATTTAAACAAAAAATGACTTTTTAAAAGTGCATGCAGTCAAATAAGTACAATATGTGAAAAAAAAAAAAAAAACTTTTGAATCACAATAAATGCTGGAAAATCGGCGTTTAGGTGGAAAACAGTTAAGTACAGCAAAAAAGTACAGAAAACTGATACTTAATCACTCCAAAGTCTCTCTTCTAAGCTAGAAGGCTTGTATCAGTTTAAGGCTTTCTAGTGCTTCCCAGTAGGTTAGTTACAGGAAAGATCGGAAACTACCGCAGATGTGGTCTTTTAAACCAGAAAGTTGAAAGAGATGGACAAACTGTCCAAATGGTCAATAAACTACAATTTCTGGGCCAAGAACCACTTCTCTTGTGGTAGACAGGCTAGCTAGTGCTTACCACTCCCACTGATAAGCTAGAAGGCTCTGTATCTGGACTAGGCTAGTTACAGGAAAGGTGGGAAACAAGCGCAAGTGCGGCTTTTAAACCAGAAAGTTGAAAGCGATGGAAAAAAACTGCTTAAACACCCAATAGCTACAATTTCTGGGCCAGGGACCACTCCTCTTGTGGTAGATAGGCCATCTAATGCTTACCACTCCCACTGATAATCTAGAAGGCTTCCCTCCAACACGGAAAGGCTTGGGGGCTCAGAAGCTTACAAAGAGTCCTGGATACAGCAAATCTGTACCTGGACTAGACTAGTAACGGGAAAGGCAGGAAACAAGCGCAAACACAGGCTTTTAAATCAGAAGGTTGAAAGAGATGGAAAAGCTTCCCAAACGGCCAATAAACTATAATTTCTGGGCCAGAAACCACTCCTTCTGTGGTAGATAGGTTACCTAGTGCTTACCACTCCCACTGATAAGCTAGAAGGCTTCTCTCCAACACAGAAGCCTATATGACCTGCAAAGGGAATGTCATGGGCTATGGCTATAAGTGCCAGACGGTGGGCTCTGGGCACTACCAACTGCTGTATTCTCTCACCCTCTAGCCCTCCCTCAGAGGTCCACCCTCTATACAGTAACCCTCAGTCCCAGTATACAGATTCTCCCTTTCCTTGAGAATCAGGTGCCTCCCTAGCTACCCCACTCAAACCTTGTAATCTAGGGTCAGAGAGCTGAGCTTGTCTCAGCTCTCTTTCTGTAACCCTTCCCAGCTTCCCTTCCAAAGGAAGTCTGGTATCCTCTGACATCGGTGCCTCACTGTCAGCCTAGGTACTACCATTCACCTCCACCCTTGCAGTCACTCTGTCCAAGGGAGCATAAGTACCCACCAACAGCTGTAGCTCACCTTCAGTCTCACTGCTACAGGGTAGCTCCATCTCTGAAGTAACCACCTTACCAGTCCTGGTTTCAAGTGTGCAGTCTTGTCTGGGTCCTCTGCAGGCTGCCAGACCCACATGCCTGTTTCCAAGCCTGACTGCATGTCACTGCATGCACACAAGATACTGCATTATCAAAATCACTTTCTATCAGAACATCTGTAGAGATATCCTCAAACACACCTATTTGCTTGCTGCCTTTTCCACCTTCCCAGTTAAGGTGAACCCTAGCCAAAGGCATTTGGAATGGGGTCCCTCCTAAAGCTCTGACTGGCGTAGACTGCCAAAGTAACTAGTGCTCCTCTTTAACCATTGTAGGCTTCACAATGGTTAGGTCAGAGGCTGTCTTTCTTTTAACAGTGGCCTGTTTCCCATCTACTAAGATAGGATATAACTTCTTATGGTAGTTTGGTACCCTTATTTACTGCAGACAACTTACCACTAGCATTTTGTCATTCCCACTTACTGGCTTCCCCACATTGCCTCTGTGGACATCTATATGCTACATGGCCCCACTGGTTACATTTAACACATTTAACCCTTGATCCTGGCTGTGTACCTGAATTGGTGGTTTCCTCTGCTACTGGCGGACTCTGTTGGGGTAGTTTAGGCTGCCCACCACAGGTTCCTTTAGACCCATGAGCAGCACTGGGTATTCCTTTCCTGTGCAGTGATGCTCTGCTTGCTAGGTACAGTTCTCCTTGTTTCCCCAACTCATCTGCGGTACTACATTCTCTGTCTGCCAACCAGATTCTCATGCCCTCAGGCAAAGTGCTAAGGGCTTGTTCCCTCACTAAAAGGTCTGCCATCCCTTCAAAAGTGGTGACCTGACACCCACTCACCCACCTATGAAAATAAGTGCTTAGTTCAGCAATATATTCACACACACTTTCATCTGCCTTGCGCCTATGTTCACAAAACTTTTTTCTATAAGCTTTAAGTGTTAACTTAAAACACTAATAAACAATTTTTAATTATATTACAATTTAAGCAATCAGTATCAGGCAATTTAGAAACAGCAGTTATAGCTTTACCATGGAGTAAAGGGGTCAGGAACCATACCCAGAATCCTTGGTCAGCATTATACTGTTTACACACCCTTTCAAATATATGAATAAAACTATCAAAATTATCACCCTCTGTAACTTGTAGGAGAAATTTAATGACCTTTACTGCTTCTCGGGTTCAGTTACTCCCTTCCTCATTACCTCCATGACCCTGGCGAAGAGTCAGCATCTCCTTTTCATGTTGCCTCTGCCTCTCATTTTCTTCGGCTTCCAGATGTCTCAGTCTCTCTGCTGATTCTGCTTTGACCTCCAAGTTATGCAGTCTCTCTGCTGATTCTAGTTCTAAATGTTTGGCCTCCAGATTTTTAAGCCCTCTGAGGCAAAGCTGAACTGTCCGTTTTCTGAGAGTTGTACATCCCAAAGGCCAGTCTGGTTGTCCTCCTGGTTGCTGGTCTGTGATGCAGCTGTGGTTAAGGCTGCAATAATTTCTTCTTTAGTCAGGTTGGCATGCCCCAGTCCTTTGGCTTGGCACATCTCAGCCAACTGGTTCCTTGTCAGTTTGCCATAATCCTCTGCTGACATCCTTGCTTGCTCTCCATGACTAACTAAACTAACAAAAAATAAATAAAATTACTGTGATATGAAACTCTGAATGTCTACTGTGTGGCTGCTTGAGAGTACAAACATCTTCTTTAGTGAACACGGTTTACAGGCTACAGGAGTTCAGTATCCACACCACTGAATCCCAATATGTTATGTGGTGATCCCATCACTGCAAACCAATATGTGACGACCAACCACTGGACCGGTAATCAACGGGCCTCAATCCTCATCACTGTCAACAGTGGTGGACGTACACTGGAAGGATGACAAGTACACACACCGTATTTCCAGACGCAGCACTCTGCATCAAGTGCAACTTCCCTTAAGAGCTCACAGAGACCACAGTCAGTCCGGGGCTGGTTTCTCCCACTTTCTCCACATCCCCAGTAAGATTGCCCACTGGCACAGCTATAGAGTTCAGATCTCAGCTGAATGACCAAGCCAAGACCTCCAGCACCCTCTCTGTCCAACTAGTGCTTCATGTCCCTGTGCAAATAGTTGACACACGCACACACTCTTTGTGGTCTGGTTTACACACACACACACACACACACACACGCATGCACGCACACACACACGCACGCACACACCTGGGAAAGACTGGCACAGGTTTACGAGCTATGGCCGCATTTGCCCAATCTATAAGGTAGTTATTGCCACTAGCCAACTCCTCATTGGCTACTTTAAGGCCCTTTAAGGGTTCCACTCTTATTGTGTAATATTAAATATTAATACAAATGATAGTTTGACCAGGACAGGCCCACACAGTGTCACTAAATAAATATGCAAATGCTCTCAAAACTTAAATATCTCTAGACAGATCAGCCACAATGAAAGGTTTAAATGTATTTAATAATAAATAATAAAAGAACAAGACAATACTAAATATATTTTCACAGTGAGAGCAGAGTTCAAAACCACAGGAAATATTTACAACTGCACTGCAGGACAGTCTCCAATAAATAAAGAAAAGTATCTAAACTAAGCTTTACTATATTCCTGACTGTACCTAAGAGAGCTACTATACCCTAGAAACTTACTTGTACAGCAAGGCAGATGTTGTGTTGAATGTTTCTCGTCAGGTCCAAGACAGAATACAGCATGCTCTGTCTCACTAAGAGACTCCTCAAATTAACATACCAAATATTACTGCTGGGACAACCCGCAGAATGACATCACCTCCTGCCATCTGACTCCATCCCAGGTGAAAGCCCCAGCGCCGGAAGCTTGGCAGCACCCAGAATCCATCCACAAAAATACACAGACCTCAGATCCTTGGCAGATGCTGGAAGCCACAAAACAACCACATTCCCTCATACCTTCAGAGGCAGCAACTGGTTCACTTCAAAGACAACACAGAAATCCCCCCAGCACAGACTCCGTGCCTCTTGCCTCACAGAAAACTGAAAGATACCATCTTTTATTTCGTAGCCCTCAATTTCAGCTATTCAATACACGTCTGCACCAACCAGTCCAACACACACATGACATGCAGCTCCAACACAAGCATCCTATATAAATCATGTCAAAACTCACAAATTACATATAACCACTTACAAAACTACAGATAGCTGCACTGGCAGCATATCTCCCTTTGTCACACTACCTCACTAGGCAAACCCCTGAACTCCACCCAGTTTGTATCCAAAGTTGATGCAGGTGTCAAAGTGTCCAGTGCTGAGGCTCTGATTGGAAGGAAGGCTCTTAAACCCTTGAAGTAAGCTTCAGCTCCAAGACCCTTCCAACACCAACAATATTGGAGCCATACAGGTCATATATTCTGCTGGTGTAGAAGACAACCAGATCTTTGGGTCTGGGGAAGACAAACTCTGGGTAGTGCTCAGATCCATAACTCCCGAGTCCAACAAACAGATCATAGTAGGACCAACTACTTAATGAGGAGAAGGGACATAACTCCCAGGTCCAGCAGTAGCTAGAGTTGGGAGGACCTGTAACTGAATATGGGTCCTGAGAAATTTTCTCATCATATGGTCCTCTCATCAGCTTCACAGAGGCTCCTGGTTGAACATCCTTACCACAGTGGTAGAGGTAGGTCTGGTTGAGACATGGCTAATACTCTCTTGTAGAAAAGAAGACTGAAACAGAGGACAGACTGGCTCTGGTGAAACACGTGGCTTCAGAACATGGGAAGTTTTGAATCCATTCAGGATCAGCTCTGAGAAGAGAACTGGATTTGAGGTTTGGGATGATTTAGGAACCGGAGATGGGGATGCTAAACAGGAAGAACAATTATCTGGGGATCAATTCCTAGATGCCTTACTCTCATCTTTGTAGGTTTTGTCCTCCTTGGATTTGTCTGCAGCCTTTTTTGATGAAGAGGAAGCTCCAGTACCAGTTTTCTGAGTCTTGGATGCTTCCTTCACAGAGGCAGGGAAAAGTCCCTTAAAGAATAATTTGTTTTTCCTTTCTGCTACTATTCAGGTACTGAAGGCAGTGCAAACATTGCACTGTTCCATTCAACAGGAAAACTCTGAGACAGCAAAAACACACAAAGTAAGTGCTCAAGTTTGGTATTTTGTGATAGCAGGCCCCACATTTTTTAAAACCAGATGACTTACCTGACATATTGAAAGTCACTGAAAAATCACTAATACAACACAGTTTAAGTAGAACAGGTATTCCGCTTCCACTGCAAATGCGCACCTACCCATTCGGACTTTCCTGGCAATCAAATGTTAATAAACATAAAAGATATAATTAACGTTTTTTTTTTATTTGTTTTTATAGAAAGATGGCACAGAGGCATGAGGAAATGGAAAAAGGAGAAACTGTAAACGAAGATAGCTGAATTTAGAAATTTAAGAATACAGATATTATACCCACATAAATGGAAGGTAGGGTACAGATTATAGGCTATAATACACTAGGGAAAAAAGATTCAATCAAAGTATTCCTACAAAACTTCATCCACAACTCAGCAAGGAATTCATGTCTGTCTTGTAAGAGCGGCAGATGAGCTCTTTGGTAATGTTGGGATTTAGAAGAGATTATGGATAAGAAAAGAAGGTATCTAAAGACCTCTACTCAGATAACTTGTTGTTTGTTACTACAGATGTCCAGGATTTATTTTCAGCTATCCCCCCATGAGAAAGGCCTGGAATTGTTTTATAATTTTTTGTGTACCAATTCTGGTCTTGATCACATGAAGATTCTTACCATTTGAACACTTATGGAGGCCACTATCGAAAACAATTTTATTGTATTCAAAAAACAGTTATTTAAGCAGAAAAAAGGGGTAGCAATGGCAGCCACATGCATCCTTATTTTTGCCAATGTGGTCCTTGCACAATTTGAAAATAATTTGGTTTCACTTCTAAATTAGTTTATAGCTGGTCCTTTTATGGACGGTTTTTAGATGACATCATTATCTATTGGACTGAGACTAGACCAGTTTTTGTCAGGTTTTGAATTCTAGTATACATTTTCTGAAATTCACAATGGAGGCACAGGAAGACAGGGTCAACTATCTTGATGGATCTATATTCAAAGATAGAACCCAGCGAAAATTTGAGTCTACTTTGTATAGGAAACCTACCTACTCGAACTTCCTACTCCATTTTGAGAGTTGCCATCCCCTTCACCAAAAGAGGTCTTTGGTGAAGGGACAATGTGTGAGACTGGCCCGTATGGTGAGTCAGGATATTGCTTTTTCGGAAAGAATGTGCTATACTAAGGGGGATGCTGGAAAGAAGAGGGTATCCAGGTTTGTTTTTACGTAACATCTTTGAAGAAGTTGAAAGGAAAACGCAACAGGGACATTTTTTTCCCTTTGCTGGGTACCACAAATGGTGACCAGGAGCCTGAAAGGGACATTGATTTTGTATCATCAGGTAACACAAGTTCTTTTCAGAAGGCTTTAGTGTTACCATACCTACACATTGTGAAGGCATTCAAAGCATTATTAGTAAAAATTGGAGTATTTTTAGGGTAGATCAAGACCACCTCAACAAGGTGGAGACTAAACCAGTTGTGGCTTACAAGAAAGATATTTGTTTTAAAACTTTGTTAGAGAGAACCCCAGCAGCTAATTCTGCAGGGACAATCGTGAAATGTGGGCAGCGCTCCCAATGTAGGTATATTTTGGAGGCTTCTGAGGTTTCTATTCAAAACCTGGGGGTTATTAAACTTGCACACAAATATTACTGCTACAGTAGAGGGATTGTCTATGTAGCTAAGGGTCATGGGTGTGAATGTTTTTATAATGGCAAAACAAAAGGCTATTTAAGAATAGAATTTACCAACACCTGTATGATATTCAGAGAGGTGATGACAGGAACGCCCTGGCCAAACATATTAAAAACTACCCCTGCCATAACTTCAAGTTCATTGCCATTGATCAGGTTGATCTAGGACCCAGGGAAGGGCCATTTAATCTTTACCTCGAGTATAACAAATTGAGATTGCCATTGAAATGTAATGTCACAATTCCCCAGGGCTTAATGAGACTGTCTTTATAAGCAGCGTCTTGAAATTAAAGGCTTAGTTTGCATTATGGAGACTTGGTAGATCAGCTTCAGGGTGCTATGGGAGTTTAACTTACATTTGCATTTAAATATATTCGTATAATCATGCATATTTCAAGTTGATTTTGATTACATGAATGTTGTTTAATACATACAGCAATTTTATCTAGTGGTGTTTTTTTTTACATATACTTTTCATTTGGTGGTCTTAAGTTGATTCTTAGATTGTGTGTATATTAATTTTATTTTTTTTACTGTTTCTTTAATTTTACTAATTAGGTATCAATTAGACTGGTCATGTGGTTTTAATTTACTCATATAAATGTGTTTGGTTGGTGTGACTTGATATTCTGAAGAAGTCTTTGCTCACCACTGATGAAAATGCTCAATTGTGTCAATAAACAAAGGTTTACAGTTTACGGTTCCTTCCATTTTTTTCTTTTCTTAATTTGTTACTTGTTCGTGGTTTCTGGATTATGCATAAGGGGAGCAGCCTGAGCTTGGGATCCAAAGTCTTTAGTGGCTGAAGTCAGATCCAAACACTCATATGTTGAGGAATGGTTGGAAGTGACAACATTAGATCAAACTATATCCATAAATAGACAGTAGATGCACCTGCACGAACACAAAAACATACCTGGTCATATGAGCCTGGTAGTTAATAGCCATAAAAGACAGGGTGGCAGCAGTATAAACATTTTTGCCCAGTCTCTCCATGACTCTACTGTCCTTATTTGAAGGAAGAAACTTGGTAGAGGGCAACAGCTTGGATGGTTTGTCGGAAGAGACAGGCACTACAGAAGGATCTGCAGAAGGGCATTTATACAGACATTTACAGTCATCAGGCACCCTGTAAAATCTGTCAGGTTTCTTAGGAGCTGGGGGCTGAGAATCAGGGGATACAGAAGCTGCTGAAAATGTATCTAGGAGGGCAGTCAGAAATGAAGTATAGCAGAAGGCTTAGGAGACTCCATCTTGAGAACCTTATAATACTTACTCTGGGTATCAGAAACCTGAGAGCAATCCCACTTAAAGAATTCCATCATACAGGAAATAGTGTCCCCAAAGTAGAGTTCATCTAAAGCAGAATCTGGACTAATAAAATCCTCTTCCTCTGAACAATAGTCCAAGAGGGAAGGGATCTGAGAAGAGTTGGCTAACAGACTTGTCCCCGAATCCTGATCCTCATCAGAGGCCGAATCCTGATCCTCATCAGAGGAATCCAGCTTTCTAGGGCTTTTAAGTGAGGTGACAGACCAGGAAGGGACAGGCACAGAGACTACTTGAAAAGGCTTTAAAACCATTAAAGTGTTAAATAACCCCTGAGTAAAATCCAGCCATTTACTTTGGTGATCCTTAACTGCAGGGGAAATATGCTTAACTTTCTGTTTTTCTGCAGGACGTCAGCATGAAAAACCTCGGGAAAGTTGGATCCTCGTCAACAGTCAGTAAGTATAGATGGGATTCCTCCCTTACTAATATCTGTGGAACTCCCTCAAGTCTCTTGGAGATAATCAGCCCAGGTCCTCTCTCAACATCTGGAGCAGATGTTTCTAAAGCCTCCGAGGATGTGTGAGAAGTCGGACCATGCCAGACTCTGATGGGACTGCAGCAGAGGAATCCAAAGCAATAGCTGCACAATCCTCTGGGCTTTCACCAGCCTCAAGAGAGACATCTTGGGGGTGGGGGTGGGCTGGACAACAGTTGTATAAGACCTGAGTTTTTTTGGTATTTTTCTTGGCTGACAGCTGACCCTCGGGATGGGAAGATTATCATATAGCACACCAAGTCAATAGATTAAAAGACTGGTTTGCAAGGTAAACAGATAAGGAGGAGAGGCGACTACATTGGGTCTTGAGAACAAATGGCTGGCAAACAGAACACTGCATACGGTCGTGAGAAGCACCCAGACAGAAGAGATACTGGTCATGATGATCTTTATGGGGACTCCACCTCCCACATTGACATTTTTCCCTTTCTGGATGAAATGAAACTAATAACACTAAAAATAAAAATAAAAAGATAACGAAAAACCCAAGTGGAGAACTTATCTGAAAAAATGCTCAGTAACTAGCACAAAAGAAAGGTGTTCAGATCGATGTTCAACAATAGCATTAGGACTGGCAGCAAAAAAAGTTCTAAAGTGTGTACATCTGCATGTCACCTTTATGCTCGATGCCTTGCGTGGGGAGCACATGTGTGATGTGCACCGCCTGTAAATACTAAATGTTTTGGTATACTGGCTGGACATTGGGCTATCCTTGGCAGGAAATCAGGAGAACTTTCTATAGAATACCTGCAGGAAATGGAAAACAAGGGATGTGCCCTCAGTATGAAAGAAAATGAGTTAAGAGAAGAGTTGCTTGATTAATAGACAGATATATCAAGATCAATGAGAGAAATAGACTGCAGAAGGTTAATAAAACCCCAAAAGTCAGAAGCTTGATAAAACAAATGAACACAGTAATTAGGACTGTCCATAGAGATCCATGCAATATAACAGAAGTAAACAGAATATATTACTGTACTGCTAAATTAATAACTGATAAAGTTCTACCACAGGAACACAGGGTAGCGAGGGAAAAGAGGGGGCAAAAGCGAATACCATCGTGGAAATACCAAATAGAGAAAACTATAAAGCAGCTAAGACAAGAAGTGTTATTATTAGAAGATTATAGAAGAGGGAACAGATCAATAAAAATACTAAGACAGATAGATGTGATAAAAGCAATGTTATTAGAACATAGTATCTATTATGCACTATTGGAGATAACAAACTCAAAAATTCAAAACAGATGGAAAGACTTAGAAGATACGAAAATAAATATAAGGGAAAAGCACAAAATAAGCAATTTATTGGTGACCCAAAAAAGGTTTATAGAAAATTGGGAAATAAGGTAAAATTAATTGAAAGACTGCCAAAAAAAAGAGGACGTAGATACATTTTGGAGAATTATCTATGAAGATCCTGTGGAACATAACAAATATGCTAAATGGATAGAAGAAGTAAAAGAAAGAATAAGAAGTTTAAAGGTGCAGGATATGAAATGGGATGAAATAACAGCCAGACAGATTGAAACAGAGTTGAGAAAAGCCTCTAACTGGAAAACCCCAGGCCCAGATGCAGTACCTAACTTTTGGCTAAAAGTATTAACTTCTTTGCACGAGTATTTAGCCATGAGTAAGAACTATTTATATGCACACCCCAAACACACACTGCACTGGTTAACAACAGGAAAAACAACGCTCTTACTTAAGAGTGAACTTGCAAGCTACCCTAAAAATTATAGACCAATAATTTGCCTTCCAGTGACATATAAACTATACACGGGAATTGACACCGACAGAGTTTAGTCATTTAGAAGAAAACTCAATTATGGCAGTAGAACAAAATGGCAATAAAAGAAAGTCATATGGAACAAAGGATCATTTGCTGTTAAACAAAGTTATAGTGAAGAACTGTAAGAAGAGGAATAATCCAAGTATGGTATGAACTGACTACAAAAAAGCATTTGATAGTATCCCACATTCATGGATAAAAGAGTGCTTAAAAATGTATAAGATACACCCTACACTGATTGACTACATTACAGTAACCATGAAACAGTGGTAGACCACTTTGCAATTAAGCCATGATAAAGGACAGATTATTATCCCAAGAATAAAAATTCAAAGGGGGGATATTCTAGGGTGACACTCTGTCACCGGTGCTATTCTGGCTTGCCATTAATCCATTAAGCTATTTACTTAACAGCTTAGGCCGTGGCTACAATTTGGCTCCTAGAAAACAACAAAGTCTAATGACTTCTCCTCTTCTCTTTGTCGATGATTTAAAAGTGTACAGCTCATCAGATGAGGAACTGAAAGCACAGCTGCAGGTTGTCAAAACTTTTTCAGATGATATTGGAATGTCATTTGGTTTTGATAAATGTGCAACAGCAACCTTTAAAAAAGGAAAACTGCAGCACCAGGAAAACATCAGTTTGGGACAAGAATGTGACATAAAAGAACATGAGCAAGAGGAAGTGTATAAATACTTGGGAATTGATGAAGGATCAGCAATAAAACATGAATAAAGCTCAGTAAGGAGTACTTTAGGAGACTTAAATTAATCCTGAAAACAACACTAACATAGGAACAAGATCCAAGCTATAAATCAATTTGCTCTTCCTGTCCTAACTTGCAGTATTGGAATGATTGACTGGCCCTAAAAAGTGTTGGATAGACTGGATATTAAAAACAAGAAGGATGCTTCATGCTTACCAAATGATTTATAAAAATCAGTGTATACCAAGATTATATATTCCCCGTTCCGAAGGAGGGATGGGCCTTCTTGAAACTGATTACATGTATAGATCTGCAATCGTGGGACTCCACACATATTTAATGAGCTCACAAGATCCAAATATGGTGAAAGTTTTGAAACATGAGGCGAATAAATCTAAGATGACAATCTCTGCTTAATTTAGCAGAAGCATATTGACGTCAAGCAGGAATGGAAATCAAACCAGAAGTGAATAAAAACCAGGCAGCAACTGAAAAAAAAAAACAAAAGAAAGAATATAAGGTGAAGGACCAGATGAGAAGACAAGAAATGTGGAAAAAACATAAATATAGTTGCAAGTATAGAAAACTTCTGGAAGTGCCTGATGTTGATCAAGAACGAACGCAGGAATGGTTAAGGAGTGGCAAATTCAAACTAAGAAATGAAAGGTTAATACTGGCAGCCCAAGACAGTGGGCTACGTACATGCTGGTTTACAAAGTTCATTGAACATGTGGGAGAAACAGACATATGTAGGTTTGGTAAAACCTAACTGGAAACCATCACACACCATATTGCTGGTTGCGATGCACTAATGGCAGAGGGACTGTATACTGAAAGGCATAATAATGTGGCGAGACTGATACACTGGAGATTGTGCAAACATTATGGTATCGAAATGGCTAAAAAACACTGGGAAAATGAGCCACAAAGAATCATAGAAAATGATGAGGTTTATATCACATGGGATAACCCAATACCAACAGTTCAAAAGACAGATGCTAGAAAACCAGATATAGTGGTCCAAGAAAAGAAGCCAAAGTATTGATCACTGAAATCACCACACCCAGTGACTACAGTGTCTTGCGTACAGAGAGACACAAAGTCATAAAATACCTCGATCTGCATGCAGAAACGATAGCTATGTGGAAGAAAGATACCCAGACAGTTCCAATAGTAGCAGGAGCAACAGGTCTTATAAAAAAGAATTTACAATTGTATTTATATATGTTACCAATTCATATAACCGTATGAACTGCAGAAGGAGTCATTACTGGGCACATTGCAGGTGCTGCAAAGAACACTTTTGGCTGACATCAAAGAGTGAAACAATGCTTAATTTCATGAACTTTAATCGTACTTTGACTTAGGAATGGGGTCCATTCCCGTCATGGTATTAGAAACCCAAAAGACTTGGAGATCACTTATGTTAGGAATACTGCAACAGTGATATGGAAGGGCACTAACAGTGACAATGAATCAGTTGGCTGATTTTCATTCAGCTTTTGCCTTTACTGCCCTCATCTCCTTAAACACTTTTCTGCTTCCCTCCTTGTCTTATGCACCCGCTCTGACTTCCCATTCCTCCCTTCTTCCTCCTGTATATTCTATCTCTTATTATTGATTTCTAGTCCCACCTTGTGCAGCCAGAATGGCCTTCACCTCAGTGTGGCCTTTTCCTCAAACCGTTGTCCACAGCCCTCAGTACTGCATCCACAGGGCACACACAAAGCTTGTTTATTCTCTCAGCTGGTCTCTCCTCCTGTAACTCTGTTCTGGCCCTCTACCCCCAGCTCATCACAATTCACTCAAAGTTTAATTTCAAAATCTTTGTCTTTATATTCTTAGCTACCTCCCATTCTATGTCACACAAAGGCATGAGCAGCATTTCCTAACAATGCTGTTATTAGAATATTCCTGACTATCTCAATCTTTATTAGAACCACAACAATATTCTACTCAATCTGGGTACAATACCTGTACCTGCTGACTGAACTCTTCATGGCCAAAGACCACAGCCAGTTTATACTTCCTCTCTACCTTGAAGCATGTAATGTCCTAGTCTTTTCCGGAAACTATAACCCCCTTCTTCAAACTTTCTCCCTAATTCTCTCCACTGTTGTATCCTGGAAATAACATACTATAGAAGGTTTCTTGTACTTTCTGGCCCTGTTTGTTCCCTTATCTCTTTGTGGTGTGGTGTTTTTTCTTTGTTTTGATGTGACATCTGATGCCTTCTCTTAAGCAGAACTTCCATCTCTCCCGTCTTCATCAATCTTGAATAATCCCTGTGTCCTACTCCATCACACTTATCACTAACCTAAGTTTCTATATCAGAAATGACCACCCTTCCCTTTTGTATCACTTCTTGCAGCACCTCCATTTCTAATGTACAGTAATGCCAACCACCTGTGCTCCAAGTCACTATTGCTTGTTTGCTATTTTCTGTTTCTTTTTCTCTTTTTTCCTTAATTCTACTGTTTAAGTTCATACTCCATTCTGGATCTTCCATACCTCATAACTACTCAAACAAGTGGACAGAAATCAAAGAAAATTGACCATTAATGCTCCTGAGGGGGTTAGACAGAAACAGTTGAGATCTATGATACTTAAATGTATAACTGGATACATCCATCACTTTCTCCCTGCACATAAAAATATATGTATACATATTTCCAAATCTATAGATACCATGTCAAAGATAAGCCACCCCCTCTAAAGAGGGACCAAAGAGGCATTAGCTGAAAATGCAGTTCCTTCCACCCTTGAGTACACTCTACCATTTCATGCAAGGTCCTCCAAGATGTTATCAAACAAGTTATGGATAACTCAGGACAAAACCTGACATTTCTTGACAGATACCATAGCCAGGAAGCACCAGTGTGTGACACTAGCTAAACTCAGACATCTCCCAATCAGTTTTTTTTTTTTTTAAACAAGAAGCATCTTTATTAAATGATCACGTATGACACAAGCAATCTTACATTTATATAAATGAAAATAAACCATATTGACACAATTTCAGTTGCAAACATTATACGTTACAAACCAGGCTCACACAACTGTAGCTGAAAACATTAAGCATCACTTGTAATATATCCAGTCATTGTCTGTCAAACATTACATAACTCATTCATATCCTACCTTCTTTTAAATTTGTTCCTCCTCTTCATGTATTGATCCTACAATTGCCATTTTTTCCTATGTAATTTGCTCCTACCCTTTTCTAAAGATCCCAATTCCAGTTGTTTTATCTCTGTTACTATCTTCAGTACTTCTATTAAAGTTGATTTAGACTTTGATTCCCATTTTCTAGTAATTACTTTTTTGGCAGCCATCATAATTAGACTCAGCAAGGCCTTACTATGCCTAGGCAATTACAATACTGTATCATAGCTCAAAAAATAAATTCCATAGTTACACCAATTCTCTCACCCAGTATCTCCAAAAGAGCAGTCTGCAGGGAATTTTGAAGTCTGCCAACTCATTACACTCCCAGAAAATATGTTCCCAGTTACCTCTTTTTTCCCTATCGTACCACCAACATTTGCCGTCTACCTGAGGAAAAATTCTTTGGGAGCCTACTTGGGGTATAAAAGTACCTATGTAAACACTTACAAGCACAGGTCCTAAATCTTCTAGACTTTGTTGCATATTTGTGAGACATACTTATATCCCCCCACTGGTTCTTTGTGAATTGCTTATCCATTCTCTTTCCAATCCTTTCTAACCTCCTCTGATTCTTATAGTAATGCAATATTTTATATTCTCTACTAATCATTTCTTTCTTAATGGCAACTTCTGTTCTAGAGTCCACTAGAAACTCTACCAGCACTGGTCTTTCATTTAGGACCCCCCCCTTATTTCTTACTCTGCCTGTACTCTTGATATTAATCCTTGATTGGGAAGGCAGCCTCTAACCTGCAGTCCAAACAAGTTCTTGGTGTCTTCCCATTTTATTACCTTTCTCTCTCTAGTTATTTCTTCCCAATACCTTGGTTCCTTCGCCATTTTTTTTCCATAAACTCCAGCTCCTTCTTGCCTACTGTTTGTATCCCTAACTGCAGTCATCCCTATCAACATAATCTCCTTTCTCCATTCCCGTGTTGTTTTAGTTATTAGAATACTTTCTGCTGTTTTATGAATATAATAGTCTGCATGATTATTGTTATTTTCCTTAAAGGTCTGCATCCAAAAGCCCAGCCTCTCCTTGTTTCTTGAGCTTTCCCCCTGTTTCGCCATCATCTCTTTCCACTTTGAATTATAGTTTTTTGCTTGTGTTATGCATAGGAGCCCTTAACTGTGCTACTTTAGAATTTCTCTTCAAATTGGGCAATCTCAATCCGCCCCATTACACTAGAAGAATAACCTCATCCCACTTGACTACTGCAGTCCTCCCCTCCCAGGCAAAATCCTTCAGCTCCTTATTAACTGCTATGTACTACCTCTCCTCCGGTTGACATAAATATGCCTGACCTGTACAAGACCAAAGGGACTAAAAACATTTTAACTGGCTGAATCTTACCATTGATATCCATACAGCAGAGCTTCCATTTTCTCTGCCTTTGTACCAGTCCTTTGCCTAGTCTCCTCCCACACACCCCCAGCTGCCACACTGGAATCATATTTAAACCATATGCCTAAATACTACATTTTATCACTTGCCCATACATATGGACATTGCTGAACCAATTCGCGTATGGGCACATAATTTACTGCCCTTGTCCCCATTTTAGCTTCATTAATTTTGTATCCCAAAAAGACCCTTAACTGTCCAAATATGCCCCATAACACTGTAATGTCACCTTCTGGTTTTGTCAGGTATCAAATATTTACAAATACAGCCAGCTTCTCTTGACCACCATACCAATCATAAACCCGAACGTCTGAGCCCACCCAACCTCCCCGCTAATGGCTTCAAATACAATACAAATAACAAAAGGGAGAGAGGACACTCCCACCCAGTTCCCCTGCCCAAGCAGAAATCATCAGAGAGGACCTCACTCACCCACTACCCTTCATACATCCTCCCAATCACCCTTATAATTTTATCAGGGGAATGCAAATGCTTCCACTGCTCCTCTCAAAGTACCAGCCTACTCCATCAAATGCCCTTTCTGCATCAAGACCCACCAACAACAGAGGCATCTCCCCACATTCTGCTTCCCTCTGGATCATCTGCCAATGTTGTCAAATGCCTGCCTCCCCTCCACAAAATCACACCGATACACATCCATCAACCTTGGCATTACCTCTGCCATTTTCTCAGCCATTACAGACATAAATACCCCATAATCATGATTTAGTATTGAAATGGGCCCGCATGAAGCCAGATCCGATAGATCCCAATGCTCCCCAGGCACCACAGCCACCACCACCCTCCTCCAAGATGTCGGCACTTCTCCTCCTCTTAAAATACTGTCAAACAAAACCCACCAGATCCCTATCAGTTTCCTCCCTCCCAGGCTCCAAACGTCAACAGAAATACCATCTATTCTTGGTGAACCTTCTGAAGACAGACTATACATCACCATTTTTATCTCATCTCCTTCTATCTTAACTGTTAGTAATTGAGCCTTCTTTGCCGCTAACCTTGACATATTTAATTCTTCCATAAACATTTCCATTTGTAACTTTTCTTTATTTCCATATTTCTCTGCTTTATACAGACTTTCATATTCCAAGCTATGTCTAATACTTCTACAGGATCCCTTGTTATCTTCCTTGTTATAGGCTCCCTAAGCTTGGTGACAGCCCTTTCTACTTTTTGTTGCCTGAGTTTTTGTAATAAAAGTTCTTGTGTTCTAGAGTTATCATCAAAAACAGTTGATTAACAGCAATCATTCTTAATTCATGCATATTATTGAGCTAATACCTTATTTTCTGTATAGCATTCTGCAGTTGCTTCTCTTGCTCTGTGAGATTCCACCTATTTTGCAATACTTTAACATTTGTCAATCCCGCTAAAAAATTCTTATTACTTCTTAACCATATCTCCCTTTCTTTTATTTCCATCCTATTTTTAACCTCCACTTTAATTTTATCCTACTCCATAGCTACTCTAACAGCTCCTGAATAATTCTCACTACCTATTCCTCACTTTTCAACAGATAGGTCGCAAAGTGCCAGTGTCTCATTTTTATTTCATTACCCTGTGTTTTTACTTTACTTATTATTGGCACATGATCTGAGACAGTTATTTGGTATGTATCAATACCTTCAATTCAATGCACATGTTCACTGTGAAATATAAATTCTATCTAGCCTAGCCCAGTTTTTGTACCTTGGGGAATAATATGTAAATTCACTCTGAAATCCTAGTACTGAATTCACATCATCCATGCCAAATATTTTCATAAATTTCTTTACAAACCTACCCTCCTTTGTCCCCCAGACACATCTTCACTGTTGCAAATGAAATTCCAGTCCCCACCTATAAGTAATATTCCTTGCTGAAAGCTGATTATTTCTCCCAGAATGTTCTTGAGCTCCATTACAGCAGTTTTTGGTGGACTATAAATATATGCCAGTGTAATCCTCCTCCCTTGCTTTATACTCTATCACTATTGGAGCTCCTCTTGCAATTAATACAAGTGCTCCTCTCTTCCATTGCCCCAGGTACTCTGCTGAATAACCATCCTGAAAACCTTTCTTTATCAAATTCACATATTCAGTTCTTTTGAAGTAAGTAGCATAGCTATTTGCACTATACATTTTTAATATAGTTCACTACTACTACTTTTTTGTATTTATCTTTGAAACCATTAATGTTTAATGACATTACAGAAAGCATCATATTCTTGAAAAATTATTGTTCCTACCTTTTATGTAATAACAGCTTTTTTTGTTAAATGTCTAGTTCAAGCTTTTGTGTTGCATGCACTGTTTGTCAGGTTAATCTTTTATATAGTTGTTTCTTGTCATCTCCATTTGAGCCTGCATCACATCTTACAGAACTTTTTGTTTTATTGAAAATCCTCAAACAAAAATAAAACTACACTCCCAATGCCCCCCCCCCAAAAAAAAAAACCTACTAACGCAATAACAACACATAAAACTATGTGCATCTTCAAATATTGAAAGTTTTATCCTCCTAACAGAAACACATGTTCCAAACTGACAGCCACATGCACGGTCTTGAGATAACATAAAAGAAAGATTATCCATGCTAAGATACATGGTGCAGCCTGTGGTTATATTAAGTGCTGTCTGGCTTTGTCTTATCTTTACAGTTCTCTCAGATGGGAAAACATTTGAATGCTTTCAGAAAACATTTTCTCTAAGCCATTTCTCTTTATCAGATTGTCTGGCTGGAGACATGAGAAAGCAGACACAAAACTGTTTACTGGAAAAAAAAGCCTTATGATATTCAATATTCTTTTTATTTACTTGCTTTCTCTTAAAACTTGATACTAGATTAAGCTAATGGCCTTAATCCAGTCATTCCTCTTTGCAAGAATGATAAAAAACACACTGACTTTTCTTTTCTCATGCTCTTTTACACCAGATCCTTTTTTTTTTACATTGCAGTGCCTACATTTCTTAAAAACTGAACAAAAAGAAAGAATGGAGAAAGAAAAAAAAAGAAAAATAGGAGCACCTATTTACTTTAGTATCTCCAATACAGTTAAAAATAACTTAAAAAAATACTTTATAACATGCAAAGAAAATCAAGCACTATTAAAATAGTACTATTAAGAAAAAAATATGTACTTACAGTTAACTTTCTCCCTCCTCTTCCCCTCTCCTGAGTATTTTTCCAAACATTAATGACATGAAGTAGGGCATATGCTTTAGAGTCCCATACAAGTTTAACAAAGACCAAAAAGTCCAATATTTCCAGCATTTCTTTTTCTGTCATGTTTCACAAATATAATTATTGCTTTGTAATCACATATTTGTCAATTTCCAAGTTACTGATTTTATTCTCCAAACATTAATGATATGAATTAGGGATATGCTTTAGTATCCCCAACAAATTTAACAAAGTCCAAGAAAGTCCAACATTTCTAGATATTCTTGTTCTATTCCTGTTCATCTCCATCTCCCAATTTCCAACTTACTCTCAAGTCATCTAGTCAACTCTTGTGCTTTTTTTCCTTCTCTCAAGTATTTTCCACTGAAACACTGGAAAAGGTTGCAATGGCACAGACTCTCTGCAGTCTTTATTACCAGAAGAACAAGAAGCAGAATCTCCTCCTGTTTCATAGCTCACTTTTTGTTGGACAAACGTTTGTATTTCTTCCTCAGCATGTACTTCATCAAAAATGATTTTGTTCCTTCATGGAAAAACAGTTTAAAGATACCTGGGTACAGCAATTTAAATTTCATGCCTGCTTTTTGAATGGAAAACATTTACTCTTCTTCTGCCTGATATACAATGAGTAGTCATTCTCCACAAATACTCTTCTGTCTCCCAGTTTTAGTACTTTGTATTTCTCTGCCACAGTTTTGTCAAAATCAACTCCTCTGGCTGGTAAGATTGCATTTTTACTATTAAATGTCTAGGTTGTTTTCTCTTATGCAGTTTTGGAGCATGCATACAATGTGCCCTTTCAATTAACAATTCCTGTTGCACAATACCAGTCCAGTTGTTTATTTGTACTTTCATAAAATTAATACAGTGTGTTCCTTCCAGCTTCTCGGGTACAGCAGAAAATTTCAGGTTTTCCGTATGTGCTCTGTCCTCTAATTCTATTATTTTTTTGAGACATCTCTTTTTGTGCAGTCTCATACTCAGCCAGCCTTGTCTTCATTTAACCTCTGCATTTTGCAGTTTTATCATCTTATCTGAATATCATTTTAAAGCTTCTTCCATTTTTCCAGACTTTTATTTTTTGAATGGATATACATCAGTATTGCATTTATTTTAAGCAGGTCTGTGTGCTATGGACCTTATACTTTCCTCTAGGTTAGTGGAAGTCATATCTGGAGCTTGCACTGCTTTTTGATGAACAGCTGAAGTACATTTCCCAGTCAGTGTATTTTTGTCATCTTTTGTAGCTGATTTTCCTTCAGTTCCTCTGTATTTCTTTTTTACTGTCGTCCAGGCGGTGCACTTACTTGCCAGTTACTGAAATTTACCCAAAAATCTAGGTCCACTGGCTTTCTCTGCTAAACATCTATTTTCACACTGGGAGATCTAGAATTAAACTGTTACTCAATGTGCAGCCATCTTGCAAATCCCCATCTTCCAATTAGTTCTTGAGAGATACTCCTCAGCAGCATACTGTTATACACAGTGTTAATTCTGGACCACTGCAAAGAATTCTACAACTAAAGACACTCAATAGAACATTAAAATTCAGATACAACACCAAGGTTATCCTTGGAATTTCAATGCAATGAATTCAGATTACCTCCAGGATTCTTTTCAGTTCTTGGAACCCAAATCTGGAATGTACTCCCTCATAAGAATTAATGTCCATACAAATTGCATTTAACCTTGCTTTTATGAAAAGGGTATTTGATGGCCTATTCACTTTTATTTGTCTTTGTTGATCAGGTAAGAGGGCTGGTCCTGGGATTCTTTTCAGTCTAAACTTAGGTTCTATGCAGAGTTACAATACTGCAGGTTAAGATCAACTGTAAACATACGAAAATATAGATTCCAGAAACAGCAAGCATAATTACAGAAAATTCCATCCTATGTTCTAACTACTATACAGCATAACTTAGAAATAGCAGACTATTATGCAATTATTAATTTAGTTACTGATGGTTTACTGGCTAAGTGGACTGGTTTGCTGACTCTTATCAGCCATGACCTGAGCTTAGACAGCAGGACACCCAATACAGTATTTCTACTCAAAATTATAAACAGAGTGAGCAAGTAGCAAATTCAGAATGTAAATTTAAGATTCAATGCAGACAGTGTAAAATTAAAGGAACTAGTCAGAGTGGATTGAGACGAATATACACACAAACATACATACATATATATATATATATATATATATATATATATATATATATATATATATATATAAACATACATAATACAAGCTAAGAAATGCATAAAACGCAGTGTAATTATATATATAATACATAAACTTCTATATACATTTCAAATGTATGCGTCTATGCCATATTAAGAGATAAAAGTTTTTTTAAAACACTTTTATTACATTATCACTTAAGACATGGGCATACACACATTAAAGAACATAAAGCATTTTAACATTTTTCCATTTACACACATTAATGAGAAATGTTTCTTAAATGTATTCTATTACTGGTGGTATGGGATGGTAACTGTTGCAGGCAGATTCAGTAAAGAGATTCTCTTTAAGTGCATCTTTGAATGTTTTAATGGTTTCTAGATTTTTGATGTCAGTAGGCAAGCAATTCCAGGTAGGAGATCCCAGTCTAGAGAAGGCTGTCACACCTAAGAGCAGTTTTAAACTGTAGATGTACTGGAGATAAATTATCATGTGTACTTCTGAATGCTTAACAGTTGTCTTGAAAAGCAAGCTTCACTCTTAAAGGAAGTCAGTGACCATGTTTTAGAGCCTTGTAAATTACAGTACTTTTTAGATAAGTTGCCCTGTGAGGCACTGAAAGCCAAATGGAATTTATTAGCAAACTGCAATGATGCATCTGGACTTCTGCTAACAGAATGACTGCAGATTTTATTCTCAGCAGTCTGTACTTTGTGAGTACTGTGGGCTGAATGCATAATGAGAAAAGGCAGGCCATACACCAGTTTGGGTACTAAAATATTTTTAGAAATGGCCTTGTATGCATTAGGTGAAAGAAAATGAATGATCTTGTAACAGACTTAACTGAGCACGGCTTTCTTAGTTACAAAATCTGTGTGTATGGTAAATGAAAGAGTAAGGTCAGGTTATTAGGCCTATGTATCTCTGCTCAGTGATATTAGTTATTATGCTCCCATTAAGATCTGTTAAGGGAATAGGAGAGACAGTGTGTAATTTCTTGGCTGAGGAAAAGATCATGACATTAGCTTTCTTAGGGTTAATTATTAGTTTGTTAGAAGTGGACTTGGTGCATAACTGACTGAAACTGTTATGTAATTTGTCCTGCAGGTCACAGTGGATAGTACCAGACTGCAGGAGCAGTATATCATCTGTATCCATTATTAACTTAAGATATGGTTATTTTAGGGAACATCATTAACAAAGAGATGAGAAGAAGGCCTAGCACAGACCCTTGTGGCAGGAGCGGCCTTTGGTCAACTGGTGCCCTAGGCAAAAGGGCTCCTCGGTGCCCCCTACCACACCATCTGGTGCCCCCATCCTGGTCTACCTACACCAAATAAATACTGGAAAAGCACCCCTGCTGCAGCAGCACCCTAGGCGGCTGCCTAGTTGGCCTATGCCTAAGGCCGGCTATGCCTTGTGGTACACTTGTATTGATGGTACACGTGTACTACATTTACCAGCAGTAGAGGATGAAGCAATGTTGAAAACTTGGAAGGTACTGTCTTTTAGATAGGCATCTCCAAAGTTGAGACTTTTGAGTTTGTTGAGAATGGTATGGTTTACTGTTCCAAAAGCCCTTGCCATTTTGACAGAGACATGCATTAAGTTCCTCATTCAGGTTGCAATAAATGGTAATAGCGGCCACTGCTAGGGAAGTAAAGGTACTGAAAACATTGCAAAAGCCATGTTGTGCATCACATAACAAGCCATTGCTGTTAATGTGCTTAAGTACTTGCTTGTATAAAAGTTTTTTCAAACATTTTGGTAAAAGGGCACAGGATAGGAACAAGTCCATAAGCCTTCAGCCTATTACGAGAAGTGACTTTAGACAGTGGGATTACAACTGCATGCTTAAATGCTGGTGGGACAGAGCCTGAGTCACTGTAGCACCAGCATTCAGACAACACCTGAAACTACTGAGCTCTCACATATTAGTAGCATTCTGTAGAGTCAAACTTAAGGGTATAAGAATATGTATGCAGTGGAAGTTGTTTAGCCTGTGTCGCTGAAGCCAGACTGCATCTCAAGGTGTTAGTCACAGTCACTTGTAACTAAGAACTCTGTGACTTGACCACCAACTGTAGATCTGGAGTCTAGGGACAGCACAAATATGCTTGAACTACAGACGCAGGATGTGTGCTGTATTGTCTACATGATAATGCATCAATGTGTTTGTTAGCATATTAATACTATATTAATGTTACAATGTGTACATTTTCTTTCTCACTTTCTCACAAATTAATGGCAGCACAGTGGTACAGAGGGATAAGTCCTGACTATGGTCCAGTTGACTCAAGTTTGATAAGACACTTAGTCATCTGAGTTGCGGGTGGGGAGGGATGGGTGCACCCATCCTGGGGATGGACAGGAGAAGCATGGGTCAAGAGCAAACAAAGTAGCTTGAGTTCCCTGATGGAGACCTGGGAAACTTCTGTGAAGTGTTACAGAGGATGGGCAGTCTGTTCTGGTGATATCAGCCCCTTGCAGACGTGAGGGGCAATTCAGTGCTAATGCCCATTGCATACCCCCACCCTCCAATGTTGCAGGACTTGCACAGGAGTGGGATTAAACAGGAAAACCCTTACAGTATCAGCAGCAGTATGACACAGTATACTTTACTTAAGAAAGAACAAAACAAAAAAGGGAAACTAGTTATACAGGAACGATTACTCTTGATTATCAGCATACAAATTATTAAAATGTACCACTGTCAAATCGCCTTATGCAAGATCAGTGTCTAAGATCATTCTTTTTGTTTTTTGACATCTTTATTGAATTATCATTTAAGACATAATCAAACAAATTTATATAAAAGAAAACAAACCATATTAACGTGCTCCCAGTTACAAACATTATATATCAATTATCTTTTTGTACAACTATCATCAGTCCAACATAACAAATTGCTCAATTCCTGCCTTCCCTTAAACCTCACTCCTCCTCTAAAACATTATTCTGCATGTACTGCTCCCTCAATGTCTAAGATCATTCTTATGAAAAACAAGTACACAGGACTCAAGCTGGTACTGTTTTTTAAAACCATGATTTATTAAGTTAAAACAAGAGAAGATTGCTTTCACCCTTGTCAAAGATTCACCAGTATATATATATATATATATATATATATACACATACATATATACATATACATATATATATATATATATATATATATATATATATATATATATATATATATATATATACATATATATATATATATATATGGATCTAGGTCGTTTGCTCGAATGAGCAAATGTCCGAATCCATAATAACCGAACACACTTTAATGAAAGCTCTTTTATCGAAAAAGCGCTTTCGTTAAAGTGTGTTACAAAAAAAAACAAAAAAAACCACTACATTAACATTTTAGCAGGGGGCTGTGCCCCCTACCCCCCCACTTTAATATTCTCCCTCCGAGATCGCACTACAGTGGGGAAAAGGGAAATTTCCTTTACCCGCACCGTAGTACAGCTTCGGCAACAGGCATACTTACGCGAAAGTGCTTCTTCGGTGAAAAGCACTTTCGCGTACGTATGCCCAGCCGTTTGGGTTTCGGTCTTTTGCTCATTCGAGCAAACATCCAGAACCCATATATATGTATATAGATATATATATATATATATATATATATATATATATATATATATGTATACATATATACTCCAAACACATCTACTGGTGCATGCAACTTTCCAAGTGGTGCTCGGATAAAAACCAAATACACAGTCCCAAAATCCAGCACTCAAGAAATAAATCCACCAAGCCCTATATTTTTAAATTAGGGCAAGAAAAAGGCAAAATACATGAATGTAATGTGGTTAAATTCCTTTACTGCAGAACAAACATCTGAGCAGCATGAAGAAAGCAACAATATGGCTGTAACACAGACCGATTTCACCCCCTGGCATCATCAGTGTGAACAGCGGCAACCAAACCCTTCACCTTATTACAATAAAAAAAAAATATTGGTGAGACATTATCTTGGTTTAAGAAAATCGATTTGGGTAAAGAAGATGATAGAGGTGAGGTTATCAAGGGATGCAACAGCTGTGGAAATTGTGTCTATTGTAGGGTAGTGACGAAAACTAAGTCATTTACATCAGTCACTACACCAAGGGTTTTTGATACTAGATGTCTAATTACTTGCCGTACAGAGTGGGTGGTGTATATGGCCATTTGTCAATGTGGGGCATTTTATGTAGGACAGACCTCAAGGCCATTTAAGAGTAGAACAGCAGTACATTTAAGTGACATAAGCTGTAAATGTTAGAGAAGTGCACTTTACAAGCATAAATTGGAGCATGTCTCTGCACAATTTATGTTTGTTGGGATTGATGTAGTGAGGGCTAGGAGGCTGTCAGATTTATCTAAGCATGAACTCTTTGATAAAAAGGAAAGAATATGGATTATGCATCACTTTATTGTTTCCTTTTTATTTTTTTTATTTCATACACTGTGGATTGTATTACTTTAAGTTTTTATTATAATAAGGTGAAGGGTTAGGTCACTGCTATTCACACTGGTGACACCAGGGGGCGAAATAAGTCTGTGTTACAGCCAGATTGTTGCTTTCTTCATGTTGCTCAGATGTTCGTTCTGCAGTAAAGGAATTTAAACACATTACATTCATGTGTTTTGCCTTTTTCTTGCCCTAATTTAAAAATATAGGACTTGGTGAATTTATTTCTTGAGTGCTGGATTTTTGGAACTGTACACACACATATATATATATATATGTGTGTGTGTGTGTGTGTGTGTGTGTGTGTGTGTGTGTGTGTGTGTGTATATATATATATATATATATCTATCTATGGGTTCCATACACTAGAGCGAATTTTCACTAATTCGAAATAGTGCATGGAATGCTCACTGCAGCGAAAGTGCACTAAATTGAAAGTGCACTTATGCGAAGTTCAGTACAACGAACGGGTGTTGTACTGAACTTCCGTGCAGTACTCACGGACCTTAGGGTTAGGGCACGGGTCATAGTAGGGGGATAACTCGTAGGGCTATCCCCTTACCATGACCCGTGCCCTAACCCTAAGGTCCATGACGACTGCAGTGCAGTGAAGGACATAGCAATGTCCTCCACAATGGTGCGACAGTCACGGACCTTAGGGTTAGGGCATGGGTTAGGGTAAGGGGATTGCTTTACTAACTACCCCCTTACCCTAACCCGTGCCCTAACCCTAAGGTCCGTGACTATCACACCACAGTGGAGGACATAGCTTGTTTTTTATGTCCTCCACTGTGTTGCAGTGTTTTCGGAAGTGCACTTATGCAAAAGTTCACTTTCGTTAAAGTGAACTTTCGCAGAAGTGAGGTACTCACAGACCTTAGGGTTAGGGCACGGGTCATAGTAGGGGGATAACTCGTAGGGCTATCCCCTTACCATGACCCGTGCCCTAACCCTAAGGTCCATGACGACTGCAGTGCAGTGAAGGACATAGCAATGTCCTCCACAATGGTGCGACAGTCACGAATCTTAGGGTTAGGGCATGGGTTAGGGTAAGGGGATTGCTTTACTAACTACCCCCTTACCCTAACCCGTGCCCTAACCCTAAGGTCTGTGACTATCACACCACAGTGGAGGACATAGCTTGTTTTTTATGTCCTCCACTGTGTTGCAGTGTTTTCGAAAGTGCACTTATGCAAAAGTTCACTTTCGTTAAAGTGAACTTTCGCAGAAGTGAGGCTTCCTATTACAAGTTCGAAGTAGTGAACTTTCGTTTTTGTAATAGGAAACCATATATATATATATATATATATATATATATATATATATATATATATATATATATGTGTGTGTGTGTGTGTGTGTGTATGTGTGTCTATATATTTTTATAGATATATATATATGTGTGTGTGTATGTGTGTCTATATATTTATATAAATATATATATATATATATATATATATATATATATATAGACATATACATCCATATATATATATACATATATATATATATATATATATATATATATATATATATATGCACACACAATGAATCTACTTATAAACCTCAAACCTCATATAACCAAGCTTAATTTTCACGAGATGAAAATTGCAAAAGCTGTAAGACCCAAACGGCAAATTTTTCCCAGGGTAATTAAACACTTACCCAAACTAACATGAAACACACACTAAAGTAAGTAAAACCCACCTAGGTGGGGGGGGGGGTACTACACCCCCCAACTATATATACCAACTCTGGGATCACACTACAGTGGAGAATGGGTATGTTGGGCAAGTGTTTACTTACCCTGGGAAAAAATTGCCATTCAGGAATTTAAGCTTTTGTGATTTTTGTCTTGCTTTTCAAGCAGTATAAAAAAACAAAATCCATAACATTTCAGACTTTTGAATAGCTTACACTAAATCCCAAAAGCTAGCACTGTACAGATCACACCCAGTATCGACTTGGTACCACCCCAGTTTCTAAATAACTCTGACTTTCCCAAACCATATATTCACCTTTCATTACCATAGTCAGTAAACCAAAGCCAAAATTCATGGATTCCTTTCCTAGACTAGAAAGACTGACCACTTCCCCTCTTAAAAAGGCAGAAAACCTATTGGGAAGAAGACCCTTCTCGCTCAACACAAATGCTACCTCTTACTGCAGCTGCCCAGAAGAAAAATCCAACTCCTCTACAAGTCAGAAACAACTGAATATGCAAATTTATCAGCTTAGTTCTAGAAATTGAGCATTACTGCTCAGTGATGAGTAAATCAAAATGGCTACCAAATGAAGAAAGATGAAACATTCTAGCCTCCTTTCCATTTAAGCTGCAGAAAATCAACTCCTTCCCCCTTTCTTAAAGGCAGTCAGTTCTCTGGAAGTTCTAATTAAAACAAGAGGATATTCCACAGAAATTATTTTCACTGCAAAAATCCCCATAACAAAATCTATTATAGTAAACAAGGCTTCCCAGTTTTTCAACCCAAAACTTGGGAGTTGATAATTTCAGCTCTTAAAAAAAGAACTTGATTCTCTAACTCATTTTAGACTAAAAGAAACTCTCAGGTTGTTCAACAAAGATACTACAGGCACATCTTAATACCTTCACTTATAATCTGACAGAAGCACCTCTAACTACCCTGCACTGTCTAACTTCATAATAAAAGATGTCTTGTCTAGACAGCCAATTAATTTTGTCAAAACGTTTCTTCACTTTTTTCTACTAAATTCATTGTTTTTTAATGTACACAGTTAATCCCGGACAACAACTGAAATTTGGAACTTTTGGATAACAGCATTATTTTGTTAATCAGTTTCTGTAATAACAGGAAACTACTGAGGTCCTTCAAGGAAGTGCAGACAAAGAAATCTTTTCCGTCAAGAAAAATATATTGTCCTTAGTCATTTGCTTATGGACAGCCAAGGTAACCGCTAAGACGATCAGAAATGTCAGTTCTGGCCAATGCTACTAGTTACATAAACATCTACGAAAACATTAGAAACATGACACTGATGTATTAAAAAAGTCAGTTCATAGGTAGGTACTACTAGGCTATCTGCCCTAGGGCATTTATAAGCCTAGCCAGAATGTGTTGGCTTTCGCCTCCCTTTTAGACTAGATTCCTGAGCCTCTGTCCAGCAGGGCCATAGAAGTGATCCCAGGAGTATATTTACGTTTTCCCATCCACTCATAAAGATTTCTCTTGAAGAGGGTCAGTGAGGGGCTCTGCCTAACATGGACTGGGATTCTATTCCAGAGCGAGGGAAGCCTTTGGGATATGAATCTATCCCTCCAGCATGTCCTATTTATTGTTGTGCTAAGGTTTAAATCCCTGGAGCGTGTAGCTCTAATGGATTTGGTTTTCTTGAGGTGGAGCATGTCCAACAATTCCGGGTTAGACATGGCCTTGTACGTCAGGCAGAGATCGTCTCTGAGTAGGTGGTAAGCAACTGAGTAGAGCTGGAGTTTCTTTAGTCGAGCTGCATAGGGCATCTGTTTGAGGCCCACGATCTTCTTGGTGAGGTATTTTTGAGGTCTCTCCAGCTATTGCAGGTGTCAGGTAAGGTACATCCCAAATGGGGCATTGTACTCAATTATGGGCCTGATGAGCGATGAGTAGAGGGGCAAAATGACCTCTCTTGATCTAGATGTGAACCGTTTTGTGATTAGGTGAGCTATATAGAAGGTTTTTCTAACCACTTTGGCAATGTGATTATCAAAGGAGAGGTTACTATCTACTTGGGTCCCCAGATCCCTAATTACTTCTTCCGTACTTAGTGGATTACCTACTATGTGGTAGTTTGTGGGCACTTTGTTTTTTCCCAAAGGGGATGACTATGCACTTTTTGGAATTTAGCTTGAGGCCATGGCTCTGACACCAGGTATCTGTCTCTGTAAGGCCCCCCTGGAGGATGCTTGTGTCAGCCAGCGAGTCGATTATGGCTCCTGGTTTGCAATCATCTGTGAAGTTGGTAAGCCAAAGTCCTCCCATGTTTGTCTGTACCTCAGGGAAGTATATACCGAACAAGAGGGGTCCCCAGGACTGAGCCCTGTGGGACGCCACTTGTAACTGGTTTAGAGTCGGACATGGCACCTGCGACTCTGACCATGTGAGTTCTATCCCTGAGCCAGTTTGCAACCCATCTTGTGACATATGGGTTAATATTTAAGCTGGTAAGCTTATTTATGATGCCAGAGTGGGGTATTGTGTCGAAGGCCTCTGTGAGGTCCAGGTAGGCTGTGTGGGCTACCTTTCCCTCATCTATGGCTTTGGTTACTATTTTGAAGAAGTCAACTAGGTTTAAGAGGCAAGATCTGCCTTCAACAAAGCTGAATTGGGTAGGGTCCAGTGTTTGGAGGTTCCCAATGTCTTTGTTTATGAGATCCATGATGATGCGCTCCATAGCCTTGCAGACCAGGCTAGTCAGATAGTTCCCGGGATCCGTTGTGATGCCACCTTTGTGGAGCAGGATCACTGCTGCTGTACTGTTTGTTTTTCTGTTAGCAAATTCCAGCAATTGAAACTGAACTGGGTGCCATACAGGACAAGCTGCTAGAGCAGGCAGAAGCAAATCTGAAAGAAGCAAAAGTGGGCTTATCAAAACTACCATCAAACACATTCCATGTCATTCAAGCTGTACCCCATGAATAACGGTAGATAGCAAAGGAGGCCATACCTCTCAATTGTCCAAATTTTCATAGAATGTTAAGATTTTTGCCTCATATTTTTGTCTATTCCTCACAAAATTTGCGGTTTTCTGGTAAATCAGTAATGAAATCACTAAATAATGACATACATTTGAGTTTCAAACTTTATATCGTTCAGGAAAATGCATGCTAACACAAACCCTTTTATTTTAGTAACTTTTTTAAGTTTATAAGAGCAATATCTGAAATATGTCCCTATTTTTATGCCTTTGTCCCACCCATTATTTTTGGCTTTGTCCAGGTATCTTGTGCTAAGAGTTTGAGAGGTAAAGGTGAATTTCTCTCTGCATGAACATAATAACATAAAACTAGACTAGTCCACATTCTCACATGTCAGAATACAACTTGGGAAGTTCTTTAGTAGTTGCCACAGTAAACATATATATTCAAAGCTTGAAATATAGTCAGAAGAATATGCATGTCTAATGGAGTGCTGCAAGGAATTATAGATACCCGAAAGATGAGGTGTGAGCATAGAAAGGTTATTCATCATGACCCATTCCTACAAAATTTCCTTTATACATATGACAGCAGAAGACAACAAAGTTTTCTTTCTAGTCTGCCTACATTTTTAATCTATCAAGGACCATTCCTATGCTGTTGCTCTACTCTTCCAAGCCTCTCTCCTCTACATTTACCTTATGCTTTTTTTGTACTGTTTTTGCATCCATGTCTGCCAACCATCAAGACTCACCTCAATCAACTTCTGTGAAAAACCTCACCAGTCTAAAAACTCATTGCTTTAGACTGGTGAGGTTTTCGCAGAGTTTTTTTTCAGTTGGTTCCACAACCAAAGGAAGGGGATTTAGCAACAGGATTTGGTTTGGAAGGCACTATTTGTTGGGTTTCCCCTCAAACAAAGATTACAGTGTTCAAAGGAGCTGTTTATTGTTCAGGTAATAGCCCTGAAGCTACTTTGTGCTCTTGATATCATCCTGGTAATAACAGTATTTTCTTTTATGTCCTACCCCCCATCCCTAGTGGTGATGTAAGCCCTTTTATCACTGCAAGGGCCACTTATGCCCCTCTTTCCAAACATGTGTGCTACTCTACATCTGCGGACAAGGGCTATTGTCATTGACACTGGTGGCCACACCAAAGTCTTTCTTGTACCAGCCCCCCCCCCCCCCCAAATCATGACAAACCTCCACGCTACAGCCAAAGATCACTCAATGGAGAAGCAGAACACATACTGGGTGGGAACCACTTTCCATTAACAAAGACTGGCATGGCCATCGTCTATGCCTGTGTCATCAAGCACCTGAGCTGCTAATTGAATTCAAGTCACTGGAAAGTAGTCAGGACTTTATCCCTCTTCACCACTGGTACAGGCCTGTCCTATACCTTTACAAATGCCTTCTGGAGAGCTTCAATGGCTGTATAGCCTGGCAACTCCTCTGGTAGCATCTGCCATTCATGTCACCCTTTCTGTGAAGTTTTTTCTTTATATGTAGACTGATGTTGCTCCCCAAAGTCAGATAAATGTTTCCCTTACTCTACTAGAGTCCTTCCTCTTTTTATGAGACACATCTTTACTGTCTTCAACAAGAAACACAGAATAAAAACATGCACAAAATACTTTTAAATCTAATTGTAACAGTATTAATAGGTCAACATAAAATAATAGCATCTTAGCAAACACTACTACAACTGCAGGTGAATACTTATCTTTCTTGATGCACACTATTGGGTACTTACAATTAATCGATAATAATCAATACTAACAAATGCAAACAGTCAACAATCTGCTAACACTTATATCTGAACTTTTAACGTTTCCATATATATACTCTTTGCCCTTATTTTTCATATACATATATAAATATACACATGCATATATACATATATGAGTAACTAAATAAATGAAGAATTGTTAAAAAAGAATGAGGATTCGTCAAAAATTTATATAAGGCTGACCTTTCACTGAACTGCTACGTCTATAAATAATTAAAATAATTTTCTTTCCTAATACAACAAACAAAAAATAAACAAAACACCAAATGGAAGATGTAATTTATTTATATAGTGGTACTGTAGGGAAAAAGTGCTTGGTACACTAATTTGTAACGCTGCGGTTAGTGCAAGGGTATGGTTAGCACAAATGAGCAATGACAGGTGGGGGTTGCACACACAGTACAATCTGTGAATAATCTTGATCCTGCCAAAGTGAATAACTTATAACAAAACAACCAGCATACTAATTAGGGTCGTGGCAACAAATCTGTAATACACACTTGTTCCTGCTCTGACCTAAGCTCTGAACCCCAGAACTCTCTCTCTACTTCTGCATATATAAATATAGATATCCTTTAGCTGCCACTTTCTCTTTTCTGTAGTCTTCTTACCTTTTGGATGTTTGCCTTTTCCATGAAACTGATAATAAAAGCCCTTGCTTGCTAATTTCTGTAATATTTGGGAATAGATTAGTGAAATAAAAGTGTTTGACTGATTCCACAATTTCCCCTTGTTCTCCAACTTTTTAAATACACTGTAAGATGAGGTTGTGAAGAGCAACTCCTTTTCTAAAGGGGTATTAAAGAGTTGCACCTTCACATTTTCATCTTCATCCGAGAAGGTCTCTTGATAACTAACCCTGTTGCATCAGCCTTAGATGCTGCATCCACAGCATCATAACCACACTGTATGGCATGATTAGCCAAATGTAAATTAGACAGGCTTGGCTGATCATAGCTATGTCAGGGTTTCATCTTGTATTCCCTCATATGTATCTTGGAGTTGCCTGGAATGTGGGTATGAACTCTCAGGGTCAAAAAGGCCTCCACAACCTGGGCCAAATGTCAGAAACATACAGTACAGATTGAACAAAACAGTAGTCTGAATAAAATATCAGTTATAAAAATTTAGAAGTGTAATACATACAGTATCAGAAGTATATATAAAATATAATCGAGTTAAGCAGACTCAAAAGATGGAGACAGTGATGCATCTTTTCTGAATTATCATGTAGTAACTATCCAGAATGGAAAAGTTGAGGTTTCTGAAGTGTATACTTTTTGCCCAAACCAGTCAAGCAATCTGCTTTCCCTGCACTTGAAAGAGTACTCCATCAGAGAATCAGTCTATTCCCCTAAGGAGTTTCCAGGAACACTGTATCTGGAGTCTTATACAAACACATGTGAAGATCCTGAACCTAATAAAATCTGGCAAGGTTTATTGCAGGACAGGGGTCAGAATTTGGTTCCAAGGATGTTCCTGAAAAACATCTACATGGTTTCCTGGACTGGAGGGATAGCCACTGGCTTTGGGAGCCAAGGTCCCACTGTTGCTTTTAGGAACTAGACACTTTCTGATATTACCACCTAAAGTGTTGTCATGACTGACAGAATGTCACCACATGGCATGGCATGTCCTCTGGTGAAGAATCAAAGGATAAAGTGCCTCACTCTGCATCAAAGCCAAGAGGGGTGTAATCATCCTCTTCAGAACCAGTGGAGTCTGATTCTCTCAGAGGACTGTCCTGAAACTGGAAAAAAAAAAACCCTTAGCCAATCTGATGGAGGCTGGTTGGGGCTACTGACAGAAGATCTACACAAAGATAACTGTCTAGGCATAAAAGGCACTTTAAGTCAAGTCAAGTCAAAGAAAACTTTATTGTCATTCAGAACTACACAGCAGTTTAGCTGAACAAATTTACAATGCTTCATTCTCAATGCAGGAAACAGTTGCACATATAGATAGAGAAAAATTAATAAAATATCACAGTAGAAATTTAATAAGTAGCAATTTGTAAGTAAAGTAGGACAGCAGTGACCCACACCCATTCCAGAACAGGAGACAAGGAAGACAAGGAACAATATGAAGGTAATATTGTCAAAGTAAAATTGAAACAATAGCAGCATTTCTATGATTAGATTGAATTATTGCACAGTTTGTATATTGCATTTTAAAGTCCTTCAGTGTGTAGGTGAGCCACCTTAGTATTGCACTTAGTTATTGCACATCCATAAAATAAGGCCCTTGATAGGCTAGTTATGTAACAGACGTTATGGTTCATTTTCCAAAGAGTTCAACAGTCTAACGGGGAGCGGAAAGAAACTATTGTTTAGTCTGGTGGTCTTACAATGCAGGCTTCTGTATCGCCTGCCAGAGGATAGGCATGTGTACAGACCATTGGCAGGATGTGTTGGATTGCTGGAAATCATTTTGGCCCTGTCTATACACTGGCATTTATGTAGGTCTTCCAGAGGAGTAAGGGAGGTGCCATTGATTATTTCTGCTGACCTTACAACTTTCTTGAGAGCCTTCCAATCCTGATTATTACAGCTCCCATACCAGATTGTAATGCTGTTGGTCAGGACTCTTTCAATGGTGCCCCTATAAAAGGTCTGAAGTATGGAGCTTAGTAATTTTACTGCAAGCGTTGCTGAGCTTTTTTGACTGTGCTGGATACATGGACTGACCAGAATAAGTTTTCTATGATATGAACACCCAAGAATTTTGTACTCTTGACCATTTCCTCTGTCATCCCTTTCATCACTAGAGATTTGTGTGGTACTTGAGATCTTCTGAAATCAACAATCAACTCCTTTGTCTTGCTGACATTCAGTGCTAGATTGTTGCTGTCACACCAGACCAGTAGTTGATCAATCTCGTTTCTGTAGGCTTCCTCCTCTCCGTCTTTGACCAGGCCTATAACACTGGTGTCATCCGCAAATTTGATGATCCTATTCGTCTCATGTGTGGCCATGCAGGCATGTGTCAGCAGAGTGAAAAGGAAAGGGCTTAAGACACACCCCCTGTGGTACTCCTGTGTTCAGGATGATACCTCCGGTGCCGTTGTCTCCCACACAAACCTTTTGAGGCTTTTCAGTAAGGAATCTCAGAATCCACATAAATGAGAAACTATGCCCAGTTGAAGTAGCTTTGATATCAGATTCTAAGGGATGACAGTGTTGAAGGCAGAACTGAAATCGATGAATAGCAGTTTTTGCCTTCTAAGCGGATCAGTGTTTCATGGAGAGCTAGTGAGATGGCATCCCCTGTACTGTGGTTTGTCCTGTATGCGAATTGCAGTGCATCCAGTGACACAGGTAAGATTGAGGCTATATGATCTTTGAACAGCCTCTCCAGGTACTTCATTACTGTTGAGGTTAAAGCAGCTGGACAAATTTTAAGTATAAATGATAAGGTCTTATGAGGACAGGCAATCACTGAGGATCTGAACATTACAGCAGAGATACCATTGGGCTCTGACTTGAGGGCACAGATGTCTTCTTTGCCATGTGGTGAGTCTACCCTCTGTTTAAATGTTGTTCCAAAGTGCTCATCCGAAGGTCAGTGTCTGATGACAGTAGAGCTTGGTCTTCAGTCCAGTGGACATACTGGGACAGCAAGCATGATAGCCACCAAATGGGTGATACCAGTGGCCTTAGCAGTAGCAAGCATCGGGGATGGGCTGGGATGCTTTCCAAGTGCCTCCATGGAGCTGCTGACTTTGAACTTAAGGACCTCAGATGAACTTTAAAGTTCAAGTGACTCTTTTTAGCACTCCCTACTGAAGCCTCTTTTTCTTTCTGGGATGGACATCCACACCATCCTGCTGCTGCATGCCTCCAATCCTGGCAGATAACCTTAACAGGCCTGTGAGCCTCAGTCTTCTCTTTAAGGTCTCCAAACAAAATCCCTGGCAGATACTAGACCTAGCTATGTTGTGCTCTGGAGCTAGGCAGAAAACGCACTACATGTGGAAGCCTTTATGAGATATTTGGCACTTACAAGTATACCTGGTGGCTTTGTAAAGAATGGAAAAATCTCAAACTTCTATTTTTGGGTGTCCATTTACTGGATGTCTGCTTAAAAATAATTTAAAATCAATAATCATAAAACTAAGGAGTGATAAGTATCCCAGTGGGGCAACATATCCATTCAATGTGCTTCAGCATTAGGCCTGGAATGTGATGCACTCTCCTATAGTGAACTCATACGTGACAGGAAATAATAAACTAGTGATGGCATAGTCAGGTGCCACCTATATACTATTTACATAGAGACAACTGAAGTAAGGTGACATCAGCCTGGCCAGGAAGAAAGGGTACTCAGACCTGAAAGTAATGCCAGACATTGGACTCTTAAAAGTAGCAGATATCTTTACAGGTTATAACTGCAACAGTGAGGCACAAAGAACATTGTGCAATCCATGCAAGCTGTGACATGTATCTTCTAATGTCTATGTAAACAAGAAAAAGATTATTGAAGGAGAAAGCACACTTTTGTAAGTTGCACTTACCAGTAACAGTAGACGGTCCAATTCCTCACTGCTGCAGTTGCCTTTAAGCTATATGAATGTATCCTGCCAACAATACAATAACTAGCTACCTTCAGAAATCTCTATCTCCCTCCCACACCTTCATTCTTACTGCTGACTGGACTGCCTACTAGAGGAAATCAGCAGCCAGAATGCAAACTTCATGACCCTTCTGCACAGAAGCAGTGGATGAGCTTAGTTATCTTGGCACTCAATAAGATATTACAGTAACAAAAAACTTTATATCCCAACCAGAAAATAAATACAGAAGTAGAGTGTGGAGTGTGGGTGTGGTTACTGCAGCAGTGAGGAATTCGAACATTTACTGTTATTGGTAAGTGCATCTTACACAAATGTACTGTGTTCATCATTCCCACTGCTGAAGTAGCCTTTACGCCACACAGGTTGATTACCAAAAGCCTATCCAACCTGGGAGGACGAAGGATATGGATTTAGGATCACTTGGAGAACTGTCTTAGCAAATCCTGCCATGGACAAGTAATCCAGTTTGTAATGCTTTGTAAATGTATATACAGAGGATCATGTAGCTTCCTCTAGAATGCTCCTAGAGTCAGCCCCTTTCCAAGTATGCCATTGAAGTCAAGGCTCCAGTAGAATGTGCCCTGATATGGCCAGGAATAGATGGTGCGTATAAAAAAAATAGCTAAGCACAACCACCTAGAAAAAGTGTTTTAACATAGGTTGTCCTTTTTTTGTCCCATCATAAGAAATAAACAGCTGATCTGGGTTTCTAAAGGATGTTCTTCTGTTAAAATAGTACCAGAGCTGCCTAAGCATGTCCAGGGTATGTAGAATCCTTTCTCCCTGGTTCTGAGGATCCAGACAGAAGAATGGGAGATTGATGGCTTTAATTAAACTATAAAACCACTTTAGGCATAAGGAATATGCTCCTAATTTGCCCCTATCCCTATGGAAAATCAGCTGGTGCTTACCCAACATGAGAGCTTGCAACTCAAATACTCTTCTTGCAAATGTCAGTGTCAGAACCATGACAAGTGCATTTTTCCATATCAAAAACCTTAAAAATGCCTGATGAGCAGGTAAAAATGGAGAAATGGAGACATCCAACACAAATTTAAGATTCCAAAAAGGGCTACCTGTTTATCAGGAAGTCTCAGGTGTAAACCTTCCTTTAGAAACAGAGAAGAAAAAAGGAGTACCCATGGGCAGAAATGTTAAAATGAATGCAAGATGTACCTTAACAGAGAAATAAGAGTATCTGTCCGGACATATTCAGCAACTGCAATGCCCGGGTTCACTTTGGAATCTCAAAATACTGAAATGTTGAATTTCAGTATCTCGAGACCAAAGTGGCGAAACTGGAGTTGCACGAAACTGCAGAATATCAAACCCGGAAATGTCAAACCCGTAGTAGTGATGGCGCATTAGGCAAGTGTAATGTTTTTTAAGGGTTTTGGGGAGGGTTTGTGTGTATGTGAGTGTGTTGGGGAGTTTTAGGTGTGGGTTAGGGTAGGTAGGTAAGAGTGTGAGTGTGTAAGTGTTGAGAGTGGTGGTGCTTGTATGTATGTGATGTGTGTTTGTTCAAGGGGGGTGTAGAATGTGTGGTGGTGGGCTTTCTGTCTTTCGGTTTTTAATGCGACCTCAGAATTAGTATATGTAAGTGTGGAGGGGGTGCAGGGGTGCTTGCTCCCCTGCTTATAGGAAGGGTGTGTGTGTTTGTTTTGTTGTGTTCATGTGTGTTGTTTTGGTTTGCTGTAGTGTCGGGAGGTAGGTTTGTTTGTGTTTGTTTGTGTGGTGTAGTCTTTTTCTGATAGTCGCGGTTTTGAAATTCGAGGTTTTGGGTTCGAGAGTTTTCGGCTTTATAGTCTTGAGATACTGAAATTCAATATTTCAGTATTTTGGGATTATAAAGTAAATCTGCAATGTCCACAGAGATAACTTACTAAAAGGATACAAAGCCTAAAAAGCCATGTCAGTATACTCGGTATTCTACAGAATGCTAAAAGGTGACCAATGACTGGCATACAAGGCAGTCTGCTAACTATTACTGATGGATTTACTGCAAATAAGCAAGTCAAACAGAATCAGAAGTACTTGGTCTAGGGATCTAGCTAAATTCTCCTGGCAGAGTTGGATGCGATTACCTACCATCTGATATTCCAAACTGATAAGTATACTTTTTTTGCAACTCGATTTGCACTGTGCTGTATTTATATATTTGTTTTACTATTTATATACTTGCTTTATTGTCTCTATCCTGTAGTCTGCACTGTGCTTTTCCTGCCCTCCTTCATTCCCACGTGTGGGTGTAGTCTTAAACTTGGTGACTTTGGAATTGCCCTCTCCGCTGTAAATTTGATTTTGGTCACTGCTCCCAGTCCAATCTCATTTGATCACTCAATTTGTACAGTGAGATTATTTGGGTAGGACTACCCCCTTACTTCTTTGACTTTCCTCCATGCCCTATCTCATCAGCTCAGTGTACTAATTAGAGAGACAGCTTATTGGGAAAGCCAACCCCCTTAGTTCCCTTATCTTAAACTATCTTCTGTTTCCTCCCTCTCAGGCTAAAAAAATACACTTTATTCAGCTGCTTTTTCTGTAATTGTGTTCTTTATACTTTATCACCTTATTTTTGCTGTGTGCTCTTAAGTGTTCAAGTGCTTTTATTCTGGTGCATTTATTACTGCTTGCTAGTAACCTAATTAAATATATCTGTTATTCTAAGCATTTTTAGCTTTGATCTTAGCATTTGTGCTTCAGGCCAGTTACTTTACATTTAAGAAGGTGGTTCTTATGGTCTACACTCTTGTGGATAAACCCTTATTAACTCTCCATAAGTCCACCCAAGCATTCGGAACACTATGTCTGGACAATTCCCATCACTTTCTCCTGGCAACCTGGTCAACATGGGCATACTGAGAGTGTAGCAACTGCCTCATGTTTACTGACAACCCTCTTCTCCTAGCACATAATTCTTCTACCTGTGAGAAATGCATGCTCATCAGTAACCTGGAGTCCATGCTCTCTTGCACCACAGTCAGTAATCCTGACAAAGTGGAGATTGCCAGCACAAACACCACACCACTCACATCACACAGCCAAGCACAACACAAACACACACCTATGCAAAAGTCCTGAATAAAAACTTACCTAAACAGCAGAGACCTCCAAAACATACTCATAAACATTCCACACACAACACCAAACACATCACACAGAGCAGACAACACACCAGTGTCTCACAAACACAGCCTATAAGGACGATGACCAAGAAAGGTAAAACAATAAAGCACAGAACGGTACTTGCAAAGCAAACCGGAGTTTAATAAGCACGAACACAAACTGCATAAACGTCACACAATACGTTTTCGTTTCCATTAGTATGGCCTTTGAGGGGAGGAACCAGGAAATAAATGGTCGGCAGAAGCGGCGTGAAGATGTGCGTAATGGTAAGGCCTCTTTCACAGGCAATAGCAGCTTGAATGGCATGGACTTCCGAAATACACCAAGGATTTTATTAGCATCAGAAGAGATAAACAATCGTGGTGTTGGAGGCGAACCTTTGAATGTACCACGGCTAGCGAGTTCATCACCAAATGTAGGACAGAGTGAAACTACAATGGACTTTCATAACTGGCTTCAGGTTAGTTTTACGGCAGACTTTAAAAATAAAACTGTTAGACCTGGGCCAGTCTCGGAGAGTTACAGAGAAAAACTGTTTAGGTTTGAGAATTTGCTATACAAATTTACATCTTTAGACATTGAAAATGCATATCTAGCAGAATGTATTTCTGAGAGTATAGTCACTAAAGAACTAAGAATTTTTAAATTTCCTAACAATGTTGTGCTTGGAAGCAATCTGAATAAAGAGCTTATAGAGATTTATAACAGATGTGGGCTTGATGTGCTTAAATGTATGACAGTAGAAAATAACAGGGTAAAGGGTGAATTATTAAAAGAAGTTGTAGCGTTAAATGAATGCATAAAAAGTGATCTGATTTATACAATTCCAGAGGAAAAAAGGAAATATAATAATATCAGAAGTGAAAATAAAAAACAAGTGGAAAAAGATCGTAGAAACAAAACCACTAATCCAATAAAACGATCGTGTCAGCACACAGGTTGCAAGTCCATAAAACGTTTATTGTATAAATTCCACAAGCGCTTTCACCCTAACTCAATTGTAGGGCTTTTTCAAGTATAAAAACAGTGTAACTGTTCAATTAGCCATCTTTAAATAACTTCATTTTGAAAAAGGCGCCAAAAAAACAATCTGACCTAAATTTAAAGTAACCACGCACATTTTTACAACTGTCAAGTTTAAAAACACAAATAAATTCACTTTGTTCACCAAACATTAATAAACTTGATAAAACTTTGAATTAAAGTAGTATAAAATAACACAAAATAACAGTTCTATCTAAAAATAGAAGAAAAGGATGTCAACAATTTTAAATACGTAAAAATTATGTTAAACAATACAATCAAAATATTACTTTAATAAATGTTTCAGTGGTTATTTTAAGTAATTATTTTGATAAGTCTTCTGCTTTTTTAATCAAATAAGGCTGAATAGAAATATGCTCATTTAGTCCTGGGGGGTGGGTGGCATTCAATCTAATTTGCCAATAGGTCTCCCTACAGCATAGCCAATTCTCCCAATCTCCCCCTTTAGGGTCAATAGGTACTTGTTCAAGAATCCCAAAACAAAAGCCAGTGTGTTTAGGCTCCATTTGTAAATGTTTACTTAATGCATTATTAATATTCCCTTTTTTTATGTTGTATAAATGTTCATAAATTCGTTTGTTCAACGCTCTCTCTGACTTCCCTATGTAGAAACTAGGACAGTATCTACACAGGGCTAAGTACACAATACCCTTAGTATGACAGTTACCCTTCTTTAAGTAAATCCTACTGTTGCCATAATTTTTTAAGGTGATGGGTACTTCGTCCAAAATGTACCTGCAATACCCACACCAACCACACCTACTAGTTCCCTTATCCAAAGTAGTTGTACATCTATAATTGTTACTTTCAAACACCTTTTTCAGATTTGTTCCTGTTTTATAAACAAAGTTAGGATGATCACCTACTTTGTGTACCAAGTCCTTATTGTGCTTTAACAACTTCCAATTTTTCTGAATAAGGTCCTTAACTTCCCTTGTAATGTTACTGTGTTGAAGAACCATAGCTCTTTTAAAAGCTTGTTCACTATCCACTTCAGGACCTCTTACAGTTTCCAATGGTTTCCCCAAAATAGGAGAATATCTAGTTGCACGACCATTTATAATTTCTTCCGACGGCTTTTTGGCGCCTTTTTCAAAATGAAGTTATTTAAAGATGGCTGATTGAACAGTTACACTGTTTTTATACTTGAAAAAGCCCTACAACTGAGTTAGGGTGAAAGCGCTTGTGGAATTTATACAATAAACATTTTATGGACTTGCAACCTGTGTGCTGACACGATCGTTTTATTGGATTAGTGAATATCAGAAGTGAGATAGATGGACAGTGTAATTAACTTATCAAGCGTAAGATTAAGAAGCTTGAGAGAGATATGAATGACTACAAAATGATAGTGCTTATCCCAAACCCACACCCAAAATAGGTGGGACATACTGGGAATCTAGGAACATGGAACTGGAAATAGGGATTAATTTGAATGAGAATGTGAGAGTTGGGGAACAAGTGGTGGATTTGGATGATTTTGGGGGTGACCAACTGGTAAGATCTGAGAGATTAAAAAACAGGGATGGTTACCAAAACCAAAAACAACAAAACCCAAAATTTTGAGGGGAAACAAGAAGGGGGAGGATGAGGTACTGAGGATTAGCAGTACTAACCACCCCAACTTAGAAGTAGTAGAATGTGTCCAAGACAATACCAATCCTTTTAAATTCACTAAAAATTATTTTAGTATTTATAATTTTAGTCATGTGACTTTAACAAACGAGCACTTTAGTTTGCTAAGCAAAGGCATTAAGTTATTCCTTGGAATAAATGAAACCTTGCTAGAACCTTAATGGATATTAAAGAGTTTACAAGGAAAATTAATTTCCAAACTATTTTTACCCAAACATTAATTATGAATCGACAAGATTGGTCAGGAAAAGTTAATTTAACCCTCCCACCACCCTCAAATAAAAAACTTGGAAAATTTAATAGAAGGAGGGATTAGGAACCGTTTTTAAAAGGTTAAACATAAGAGTAACCTGGACCAACTTGAAAGTAAATTTTTAAATTAACTCAGAGGTGATAAAAACCTAAAAATTATAAAACCGGACAAGGGAGAGGGAATAGTTTTGATGGATAGTATGAATTATGAGGGTAAGATGAATGAAATTTTAAGGGATCCCGACAAATATTCTAGTGCATCTATAAATGAAATTAACATAGCTTATAGACGTATAGACATTGTTCTAGAAGGCTTAATAGATAGTAGAAAACTTGGGTTTTTAAAGGTGGATAAGCCTAGAATACCTACTATGTTCGGGATTCCGAAAATACATAAAGATGAGTTAAATCCCCTCCCCCCTGCATCCCATTGTCTCGGCTGAAGGATCAAAAACCTTGCCACTTGCCAAGTTCATTGATGCAAAATCAAAGGCAATATGGGTCAAGGGATGTAATATATTAAAGGACTCATGGGACTTTTTAAGAGGTTTAAAGCAAGATTTATGGAGTGAGGACCTGAAATTTTTGTCTATAGACGTAGTTGACTTGTTTTCTAGTATACCTCATGAACAAGGATTAAGGTTACTAGAAGAGATAGTCTTTGAAGACAACACTTTAAGTCACAATGAATGTATGGTTATTATGTAGTTAATTGACTTGGTCTTAAAATACAATTTTATTTACTTCAAGGGAGAATACTTTCACCAGATAAAGGGAGTAGCAATGGGGGCCGCTTGTGCCCCTACATATGCCAACCTGGTACTGGCCAAGTGGGAGGAGAAATTTGTCCTACAATCTGAATACAGTAAGTGTTGGACTCAATGCAAGAGATTCTTGGACGATATTTGTATTCTCTAGGTTGCACCTACTGACCAAGTTTCATTATTTATTAAGTTTTTAAATGAAAGTACTGATTTTTTAGAATTTACTTTTAAGTTGAGTGGGGATACTCTACAATTTCTGGATACTGAAATTTATAAAAAAGATAATATATTTCATTCAAAAGTTTTTAGGAAAAAGACATTCTAATTCTTATTTACACTATAAAAGTACCCATCCCATGTATTTATTATAAGAGAAACATTGTTAAAGGCCAGTACATTAGGTCATGTAGAATGACTTCAAATGATGATGACTTCATTAAAGAAATGAATGTTCTCAAGAATATGTTTAAAAACAGGAGCTATCCTGACTGGTTATTAGAAAAGACTGAGATTGAAGTGCTAGAAGGTAGGAGGGGGAAATTTAAGCCAATTCTTGGAATAGAACCATCTGAGAATGGGGTAAAAGTAAGAAAGGTAGAGGAAAATTTTGGTAAAGCCTTGGTCCTAGAATACAATGCTAGTTCGGAAATAGTGAGGGATGTTGTGGAAAATGAATGGAATAAATTTATAGCCTTCACTGATTTGGACAATGTTTCCAAAGATAAGTTGAAGGTAGTTTATAAAAACTCAAGCAACCTGAAAAAGTTGTTGGAAAGCAATCAGAATATATGGCATTCTAATGGTAAAACTAAAAAAGGAACATTTAAATGTGGTCATTGTTCACAGTGTACATATGTTATCAACAAAGAAGAAGTCTTTATAGAAAGTAGAAATATAAGGTTAGAAGGAAGGGATTACAATAATTGTGATTCTAAAGGCCAGGTATGCCAGGCTTTTTTATGTTGGGAAAACAGAACGAAAATTGAAAAGGAGAATCTATGAGCATATGTACGCTATTCAGGTTAGAAAGGAAACAAATGCAATTTATAAGCACACAAAGGGATGTTCGGCAGCACATTTTGTATTTTATGTCATCGAGAGAGTGAACATTGATGCAAGGGGTGGACTTTAGGAGGAGAAAATTGAATATAGAGAGCTAGACTGTCAATTAACTCTGGAGGCGAATAAAGTTCCAGGTCTCAATGAAAATATTTCCATAGCCCCCCTTTTGAAAATGAGATCTGCAAAGCTGTAGCACTTGGCCACATAATGCTCTTAAATGTTTTTAAAAGTGTTTAAATGGTTTTAAAAGTTTTTTAAGTATTTTAACTTTTTTGTTATTATTTAATATTAGAATTTTTTACATACACATTATAATAAAATTTGATTTCAATATACATCAAATTTTAGGTATGTCTTTGGATAAGCTGAAGTTTCTTCATGAATTTTTTGACCACCAGATGGTGCTAGATGAACTGCTCAAATTTGTAAACTAGCACATCAATACATCTCTGTGTTATGGTTCTAATCTGGCTTTTAGCAATAGTAATATATCAGTTTCATTGCAATAAAAAACTATATGCTTTTATGCCTTAATAGTTATGAAATAAGTCAGTTGTATTTATATTTATATGATTTTTTGCATTATAACTTTTTAATTGGATACCTTGTATATTGATTGGTTAATTAGGATAGAGGTCACATTATAAAAGGGACTTTGTATTTCTTCAGCCCATATCTGGGGAAGTAATAGAAATGAAAACGTATTGTGTGACGTTTACGCAGTTCGTGTTCATGCTTATTAATCTCCGGTTTGCTTTGGAAGTACCGTTCTGTGCTTTATTGTTTTACCTTTCTTGGTCATCGTTTTGATTTACTAGTTTTGGCTTGGTGACCTGGTGATTCTCAGTTTTATTGTTTGACAGCCTATAAGGAAAAATAATAAACCATCACAGCCCACAAGACATAAGAATGAACTAAACAAAGTCATCAGTGACTCAGTTGTGAGACACACCGATGTCCCCTCAGCAGGCTTGACAAGCAGAAGGTCATGGTCAGTTGTCTGCCTGGTGCCAGAATCCGCCACAACACACAAGCACTTAAGTCTCTGCACAACAAGTACAAGTATGACTCTGTCATTGTACATGTTGGTGTGAATGACTTGAGATGTACCTCCCTGGACTATATGAAGAGAGACATGATTGAACTCTCCTATGTGTTCCAGGCAGGTATGACTCTAGCAATAAGCAACATCCTACCTTCACTAAGAATGAAATCAGAATACCAACAAAAAATGATTGACTTCAACAATTGGCTTAGATTCTGGTGTCATTCCAAGGGGATCCAGTGTCTGTCTGCCTGGGATGACATGGTTGACAGGCCTCAATGCTTTGTCAGAGATGGCCTTCATCTGTCGCCACTGGGTTTACGGATCTTAGCCAAGGCTCTCGCCTCCCCCATTGTGCCTTTTTTAGGCAATGTCCCAAAGACAAACCTTCCAACGTAAAAGATCTGTCAAAAAGTAAATTGAAGGTCATGCTGCTTAATGCTAGGAGCCTTAGCCTGAAAATGGACTCACTGGAGGCCCTCCTTGCACTGGAAGATGCTGATGTCTGTGCAGTCATGGAAACTTGGTTCAGGGCTGCAGAGAGCACCCCTGTCTTAACAGGCTATACCTCATTCCACACATTCTGACCCCAAAATGAGGTTGGGAAGACTAAGGGTGGTGGTGTCTCTATCTTCATTAAGGACAGGCACACCTCCAGACTGGTTTGCCAGCATGACACACTGGAACTACTCCAGGTATAACTGACAGATGGGCAAGACAACCATCCAAGTTATAGCTAGCTATAGACCCACCTCCATGACTCAGGGCACCCACTCCTCTTACCTGGATCTACTCGACTCCATCAAGGTACCCCCTAACTACCCCACCATAGACTGGGTGAACTATTCTTGCACTAATGCACTCTCTCAACCATTCCTCGACTTCATCAATTCTAATGCACTAGACCAGCCTGTCTCATCCCCTACAAGGGGAGATAACATTCTGGACTTGGTTCTTACCAACATGGGTGACCAATGCACCACTCCCATAGTATGTTCTTCCCTGGTGAGATCAGATCATCGGACTGTCTCTTTCGAAGTTTCTCTCCCATTCAACCCCTCCCAGCCATAATCAAGCTAAAAAACTTCTCAAAAGCTGACTACAACCTCCTAAGGGAGGGTATCTGTGGCTTCACACCACCGCCTCCCTCAGAGGATGCAGACAACTATGCTGAACAGTACTCCAAAGCAGTATACAAGCATCTGCACAACAGCATGGACTCAGCCATACCCAACAGAACTAAAACCTGCTCCTCAAGGAAACAAAAATCTGTTTGGTGGACATCCTCTATCAACAGTCTTTACAACAAAAGGAAGAAACTGTTGTCCAAGGGTAAAAGGGAGCAAATTCCAAATTGGAAAAACTCCTTCCTTAGCCTCAACAAGCAAATTAGATCACTAGTGAAAACCTCCAAGACAAATTATGAATCAAAACTAGCCTCAATAACAAAGGGAAACCATAAAGTCTTCTTCAGTTATGTCAGGAACCTCCATGGCAAAGCCCAGGTTTGTTCCGAATTAGTACTTAACAGTATCACTTAAACTGATCCTGTTGACTTAGCCAACTTGCTAGCAGAAAGGTTCAGGGCAAACTTCACCCCCCTAGCCCCACCCAAAGGCCCTTTCGACATCCCCAATACTTGTCCCTCACCTCACATCTCCATAGATCTAGTGTTACAAGCCCTATCTAAGACAAAGAACTCAACTTCCATGGGACCTGATAGTATCCCAGGATGTATTCTGCACCATCTCCAGCAAAAACTGGCTTCTCCACTGAACACCCTATTCAACCACAGCCTAAGTACTGGCTTCATTCCAGCAGAGTACAGAACTGCCATTGTCATCCCCTTGCACAAAGGTGGTGCCACTACTGACCCTGGAAACTATCACCCAATTAGCTTGACAAGTCTGATCTGTAGAGCCATGGAGCGTATTATTATGGATTTCATAAACAAGGGCATAGGCAATCTTCAAGCACTTGACCCCACCCAGTTCGGATTTGTCAAGGGCAGATCTTGCCTGTTGAACCTGATTGACTTCTTTGAGACTGCCACCAAGTCCCAGGATGAGGGAAAGTCAGTACATACAGTTTACCTTGACTTGGCCAAGGCCTTTGACATAATCACACATTCGGACATTGTCTTAAAGCTAACACAACTTGAGGGAAAGTCAGTACATACAGCTTACCTTGACTTGGCCAAGGCCTTTGACATAATCCCACACTCAGACTTCATCGAAAAGCTAACACAACTTGGCGTAAATCCCTATCTCATCAGGTGGGTGGCCAATTGGCTCACTGACAGGACCCTCAAAGTCAAAATAGGCACCTCCACCTCCGATAGCAGACCTGTCACTAGTGGAGTTCCCCAAGGATCTGTCCTGGGACCCCTACTGTTTGGCATCTATTTCTCAGAGGTCCAGGCAAAGACAAAGGGCCTGTGGCTGACCAAGTTTGCAGATGACTGTAAGTTGGATGCTGTCACTGACTCCCCAGATAATGTTAACATACTGCAAGAGGCTCTCACAGCAACTAATGACTGGTGCCAAAGTCATGGCCTCAAGCTAAATGCAAAAAATGTATCATCCTACCATTTGTCAAAAACATGACCCCTATTGATTACCACATCAACGGCAAGGCCCTAAGCACACAACCTATGGGTGAGAGACCAGGGCACTCAGGTTAACAACCTCACATTCAACCATGATGTAGCGGCAGTGGTCAGAAAAGCCTTTTACTTGGTTCATCTCATAAGTAAAGGGACTGCATCCAAAAAAAGGAGGTTATTACCTCTCTATACTCCTCTCTCATTAGACCAGTAATCGAGTATAACCCCCATTAGTGATGTACCTCTCCAAACATCTGCACCAACTGGAAAGGCCACTGAAATACCTTACAAAGAGAATCCATGGCCTCCAACACCTCTCCTATGCAAATAGGCTCAAATCACTATCACTCTACTTGGTATCGTACAGATTGCTCAGGGGTGATCTCTGTCTGCCTACAAGGCAATCTCGGACCATGCCCTACTAGACATGCTTCATATCCATAAGTCTAACTCCTCACACATTACTCGCTCAAAAGGCCTGAATCTAATATACATCAACAAATCCTGCTGGAGAAAGAGGTTTGTGTCCCAGAGGCTGTCCCCTCTGTGGAATAGACTTCCCATACACGTCAAATAGAGCACCTCGCTGACGCTCTTCAAGCGGACCCTTGAGTGGCGGATGGAAAACCACAGATATGTCCCAGGGTTTCCACCTTTGTCCCTCATTGACAGGGGCAACAGGTGCTGACTGAGGTTTCTTTTTGAGGATAAACTCTTGGCTAGCCTTGGAAGGGTCCCAGGGCCATTACCTAGTAACCTCCTATGATCTAAACATCTTCTGCAACATCTACAGAAATGCTTAGAGGGGCAGTTATATTTCGCAGAGGATACTGCTGCTGCGGAACAGACTCCACATCCACTTAAAATAAATTTTATCTCTGTCCATTTTCAAGTGCAACTTTGATCTGTGGACAGGACATGGAAAACTTACCCCATGTCCCCCCCCCCCTCTTTATTACTAATGCACAGAGGCAGATCCTAAATGCTTTATCCCATGCATGGGTCCCCTCACATTATTTATGGTATTATTGACTATGGGATGGGTGAGGCCAATCTATAACCAAACGGGATATGTTATTTCAAGCACAAAAAGGGAAACTGGCAAAGCTTAAAAAGCCCTCCAAGCACAGCTAGCCTAGTACTTACCTATGAACCTATAAGAGAGGCCAGAGGATAGTAACTTTCACAAATATTTCAGCAACAGATACACACAATCCCTGAGGGGAGCTCAGTTATTAGCTAGGCACCACCCAGAATCTTTTTTCAAATTGCCAATGTAAGATTTCCTAGTAGCAGGTTTTTGTGCCTATATTAGTATGCGCTGCACATACACATGAAAGAAGTGCCTAAAAGGAATCAAAAATGAATCATCCAGGCAGTTAATGCTGTTTTGAGATTTGGGCGTTTCAAACTCCCCTTGTCTTGTGTCAGTAGATCCAGTATGTGAGAAAGCTTACTGTAATTGCCCTTGGCCAGTTCCATGAGAAGGGAGAACCAGTGGTGCCTGGGCCAAAAGGGAGTCACGACAATAATTTTTGTATCATAGGAAGTTACTAGGTTATTGACCCTGACGCCCTTATAAGCCTAGCAAGAGTTTAGCCCATGCATATACAAATCAGCACCCGATGCCCCCTGTCCATCAGGGACACGGGTCTAATCCCAAGGATGTATTTTCTACTTCCCATCCAGTTATCCAGATTGCACTTAAAATGGGGTAAAGAGGTACTCTGCTTGACGTGGAGAGGGAGTCTATTCCATAGATGGGGAGTCTCTGGGACACAAATCTGTCCCGCCAGCAAGTCCAATCGATGTCACAGACCAGGTTGAGGCCGAGTGTGCAGGTTACTCGAGTGGAGCTTGACTTGCAGATATGCAGCAGTCCCATCACGGTGGGGTCCAAGATCGCTTTGTATGCCAGACAGAGGTCACCTCTGAGGAGTCTGTATGAAACAGAGTAGAGGTTTAGGGCTTTTAGCCTATTTGTGTACAGTAGATTTTTGAGGCCATAGATTCTCCTGGTGAGGAACCTATGTTGTCTCTCCAGCTGCTGCACGTGCTTTGTGAGGTACATGCCAAATGGGGTGCTGTACTCAATAATGGGCCTTATAAGGGAAGAATACACGGATGTTATGACCTCCTTGTCCCTGGATGAGATACCCTTACTTATGAGGTGGGCCATGTAGAAAGCTTTCCGTACAATGGAAGCAACATGGTGGTCAAAAGTCAGGCTGCTATCGATCTGGGTGCCTAAATCCCTCACGACTGACTGCGTGCTTAGAACGTTGTCATTAATGTGATAATTTGTTGGGACATCTCTCTCCCCAAAGGGGATGTACTTTTTGTATTCAGCTTGAGACCATGTTTCTGGCACCATCATTTGTTTGGGTGAGACCATCTTGGAGGATGACCACATCACTAGGGGAACTGATGACAGCTCCCAACTTGCAATCATCTGCAAACTTGGTTAGCCATAGCCCACTGGTTTTGGCCTGTACCTCAGAAAAGTATATCCCAAATAAATGAGGTCCCAAGACCGAACCCTGGGGTACACCACTCAATATGGGTCTACTGCTTGAGGTGGCTTCCCCTATTTTGACTAGGTGGGTTCTATCGGTGATCCAGTTGGCTACCCATCTGGTAACATATGGATTGATGCCTAGTTGAGAGAGTTTATCTATTAAGCCCAAGTGGGGAATAGTGTCAAAGGCTTTGGCCAGGTCAAGTTAGGCGGTGTGCACCGTCTTCCCTCATCCATGGCTTTGGTGACTGTCTCAAAAAAGTCGACCAAATTTAACAGATGTGACCCCCCCTTGACAAAGCCAAACTGTGTGGGATCAAGTGTTTGGAGGTTGCCAATGTCCTTGCTAATGAGGTCCATGATAATCCGTTCCATGACCTTGCAGATCAGGCTGGTTAGGCTGATAGGTCTATAATTTCCCTGGATCAGTGGATGCTCCACCTTTGTGTAAAAGGATGACAGTGGCTGTCCTCCACTCAGCTGGGACAAAACTGGTACTCAGGCTTTGGTTGAATAGGGTGCCCAATGGTGCTGCAAGTTCCTGCCTGAGTTCATATAGGATGCAGCCTGGGATGTTATCCGGTTCCAAGGAGGCTGTATTTTTTGTCTTTGTGACAGCAGTGATGACCTCATCCCTAGATATAAGGGGACGGGTGCAGGTACTGGGAATGTCCTGAGATTTACCGATGGGGGGACAGAGGGGTGAAATTTTCCCTGAATCTGTCAGCCAGCAAGTTTGCTATATCTACGGCATTTGTATATGTGGTGTCCTTGACCACCAGTTCTGAACAGATCTGGGTGCTACCTTTGAGATTATGGGCATATGTGAAGAAGGCCTTATGATTGTCTCTAATAGATGTGGCCAATTTGGATTGGAAGTTGTTTTGGAGGATTTCACTAGTCCAATTATATGTTTGTTTAGGCTAAGGAGAGATTGCTTCCATTTGGGCACCTGATCCTTCTTGGTCCTGGACAGCAATTTTTTCTTTTGTTATAGAGTTTATTTATTGCAGATGTCCACCAGACATGTTTACTCTTCCTTGCGGAGGATGATTTAGCTCTGTGAGGTATACCTAATTCCATGCATCTATATAAATGTTCGTATAGTAATTTGGTATAGTTTTGGATATTGGTGCGAGTTCCTAGAGAGGGGAGGGGGCTGTGAAGCTGTTTATACCATCCCTCAGGAGGCTGTAATCAGCTTTGGAGAAGTTTTTTTGATTGACCCTAGCTAGAGGAGTTTCGGGAAGATGGTGACTTCGAACGTGACCACTTTATGATCGAATCTTACAAGGGAGGATGATACTGCAGGGATTACTCATGTTGGTTAATACCAAGTCCAAGATATTATCACCTCTTGTGGGAGTATCGACTAGCTGTTCCAAAGCATTTGCACTGACAAAATCGAGGAATTTCTGGGCATTTGTGCTCTGGCAAAAGTAGTTCTTCCAGTCTATGTTTGGGTAGTTAAAGTCACCCAGGATCAGGGTAAAGGGTTGAATCTTGATAGAGTCGAAGAGGTCTAGATAGGCAGTTTGGGCATCTTGGGTCAGATTTGGGGGCTTGTAGCTAGCTATGATTTGTATAAGGGTCTTGTCAATAGTTAACGGCACCTGGAGTGTCTCCTGTGCGTCAAACTGTTTGACCAGCATGGCGGTGTGTATGTCTTTAATATATATTGAAACTCCACCTCCTTTGGCTTTACTACCCACAGTTTGGGGTCTGAATGTATGATAGGATGAGTAACCAGGTAAGGCTCGGGTGCTCTCCGCAGCACTGAACCAAGTTTCTGTGACTGCACAGATGTCAGCATTTTCCAGGGTTAGGAATGCTCGCAATGAGTGCAGTTTCATGTTTAGACTCCTAGCATTTAGCAGCATAACCTTTAATTTGTGTTTTGTTGAAATTTTTATGTTGGTAGTTTTAACCTCATCACTTTTCCTAAAAAAGGCACTATAGGGGAGAGAAGAGCCTTTGCCGGAATCCTGAAGCCCAAGTGAGACAGATCCAGGCCATCTCTGGCAAATCACTGTGGTCTGTCGTTCATATCTTCCCAAGCTGTCAGATATTGGATCCCCCCTGGAATGACACCAGAAACTAAGCCATTTGTTAAAGTTAATCATTTTCTGTTTATATTCAGGCATAATTCCGGGTGACGATAGAATGCTGCTTAAGATTAAGGACATACCTGCCTGGGACACATATTCAGCGAGTTCAATCATGTCTCTCTTCATATAGTCCAGGGAGGTACGTCTCAAGTCATTCACACCAACATGGACTATGACAGAGGCATAACAGTACCTGTTGTTGAAAGACTTGACTGCGTGTGTGATATGGCAGAATCTGGCCCCTGACAACTAACCGTGACTTTCTCCTTATCCAGCCTGGTGAGAGGAACATGTGTGTGTCTCACAATGGAGTCACCTATGACCAATATGTTGGGTTTATGGTTAAGCCTTAGTGGTTGTGAGACACAGATGTGTGAACTATGCATGGTATGTGGTGTGGATGGCTGTGGAAATCGCGTGTGTTTTTGCCTCGGAGGTCTCCTTTGTTTGGGTATGTTTTTGTTGAGGACTGGGTGTGTGTTGTATAGCTGTGGGTGGTGTTTGAGGTGTAGTGATTGTGTTGACAACCTTCTTAGTGCCAGATATACTGGCTTGTGAGGAAGAGAACTTAGCCTCTAGGTTCCTAATGTAATTGCACCTCTCGCAAATTGTGTTCCTAGGTGGTAGTAGTAGGTGGTTGCCTGAGTACATAAGGCAGTTGCTACACTGTCTCAGGATGCCCACATCAACCAGACTGACAGGAGAAAGTATAGAAAATTGTCCATCTGTATTTTTCAGAATCTGAGAGAGAAGGCCAGAGAGAGCTAAGGGGTTAGCCTAAAGCCCAAGTGCTTAAACCAAAACTAAGATGCTTAGAATAACATTTACAATTTAAACATGCTATTAACAAGCAGTAACAAATGCAACAGAAAAGATGGAATTGAACAGTTTAGAGAACAAGCAGCAGAAAGTGGCAGAAAAAGCAAGATGAAGTAATGGAGCAGGAGAAGGAAACACAAATACAGTAAAAGAAGCTGAATACATTTTTTTTTTTTTTTTTTTTTTTTTAGTAAAGTGGAAAGGGAGTGAGAAGGAACAGAAGAAAATTCAAGGTCAAGGAATTAAAGGTTCTGACCTTCCCAAATGATCTCTGTATTAAGTAAAATGGGCCCGACGTCAGCATGCACTCCACAATGTCCATATGCACATCCTCCCACACAGTGATTTGAGTGATGCCATGCAAGTCTTTGGAAATTACAAGCTGTGGTTTCCCCCTTTCGCCTGAGTCAGACACCGGCAATTCCCTCGCGGCCATGCTGGTGGACTCCTTCAGGACTTCCCCTATGTTACCTGCCGGAGGGACATCCACCGACTCCGGCACAGCCTCTGTGCCTACATCAGCCTCAGGAGGGACACCCGGAAGAGAGGGCGCAGCATGAAGAACAGGCCGAGGTTTCTTAACCTTTTTTGATTGTGGCTCACCTGAAGGGCCTGACGTAACCTCCATCTCACACACTAAATATTTAAGATGTTGGTTCTCTAAGTAAAGCTTAAGGGGAAGCTAAACGGCTCCTAAGGGTTTTCAGGACAAATGACTTACAAATAGCGCAAGTGGTATGGTCGTGCTCTCGACCTAGACAGAACAGACACAGGTCATGGGAGTCCTTATGTGGTATATGTCTTTGACACTGACACTTGCCCTTCCTAGTTGACATGAAATCACCCAAAAAACAAACAGTAGTCAAAAATTATAAGAAGGAAAACCCCTACAGGATACTTATCTGAACCACTAATCTGGTGAATGAATGTCTGGAGCAAGCGATTGAACAGATGGCAGATAAGTTCTGAGGTTGGTATGTGCTGATGTCCACTTTAAACCCGACATCTCTTTATGGCTGATGTATGTGAGATGTTGTGCAGTATTGCACGTACCTTACAGTAGCATTTAGACTTCTGTATACTGGCCAGACGTACGAGTCATCCGCAGGTGAACTCTCTAGTGTGATGAATACTTGAGCATATGAATAGGAGGACACCAAATATTTATCAATTTGGTGCACTTCATAACGTCTAAATGCCTTTTGGTGAAATGAAGGTTAAGAATCAGGATTATTACTGGCAGCACTAAACACATCTTTCAAAGCTGGCATAATAGGAAGGATAAGAGTGGAATAAGGTATATCCACTTGTAACATACCATAGTCTCATTAATCCAGGATGAATGTCTACTTCACCTCATTCGTTCTGGAAATACTATGAAAAGAAGAAAATTCCTCCAAAAGGGGCAGCGAGGACCAAGCTTCCTCAAATTCAGACATTTAGGATTGGGAATTTGCTGAAAAGTCCTGTATCTGATAATGTCAGAATCCTCTGACAAATTTTCCTCAGAAATTTCTTTACTGATACTGCCCTCTGATAAAGATTTCTGAGCAACAGGATTAGCTGCCTGGCAGAGGTAAGAAAATTGTCCTTTCTAATAGACACTATGTCTTCAGATGAACAATGTTTAACCTTTCGTTTTTTCTTTGCAAGTAACAGCTTAGCTAAGGACCGACTCAGAGAAGGCACATCTTGCCCTGTCTAGAAGTCTCTTTCACTAGTTATCTCAAGAAGCATCTCCAGTAGTGTCTCCCTGATCCAAAAAAGATGGTTCTCCCAAGTCTGTATAGGACACTGGAACACCAGAAGACGATGTGGCTGACCTCTGGTTCATGGTGGTTGAAAGGACTACAGCAGCAGAAGTTGGAGAAGCAAGTGAGTGATTTGAGGAACAATGAATGGCCACAACAAGTTCACCCACCATTGGCTGAGGCAATGACCAAGTCTATAGTGTCTACAAGGGCTCTTTATTATATTTTTTATTCTAGGTACAGTGGAAGAACAGCCAACAAGACCACAGTAGATATCCATGCCATAAATGAGGAAGAGATCTCAAATGCAATCATTGCTGGAACCAGTCAGTCAGAAGGTAATTTGTCAGAAAAGTGTTCACAAGCAGCACACGCACACACAACTTCCCTACACAGTTCCCTTTCACAGTAAATGCACAAGTAGCACACTACAATCCTGTCAGAAACACTTCTAAACAGAAAAGCAGGTATGCTGTCCTGTAGTGTACACAGGTATTTAAACATACACTAACATTTCTTCCATTTTCAAACATTTCCTGACCCTAATCTTTCACAAAAAGTCAAAGTTTACACAAACGGTACATATATTTCACAAAAAATGTCCCCCAACATAAATAATTAACGCAGAGCTAAAAATAGTGGTACCCAACAGGAAACTTCCAATACTGAGGAAAAATACAATGTTTTTTTAAAGGGGAGATTTTGTTTTTTAAAACAAAAATTAAAAAAAAAATATTCACACACACAAACACACACACACACACACACACACACACACACACACACACACATTATACCATGACCCCCCCCCCAAACGTGCACGCTGATTGGCCAGCGTGCACATTGTAAATCGAGTTATACTAATGGAAAAAGGTCCGTCGCCGGACTTTTTCCATTAGTATAACTCTACTTTTAAAACACTATCTCGCTATGTTAAATGGGTTTAACATAGCGAGACAGCTTTAAAATAAGCAGCGGAGATCTCCGTTGCTTATTTTAGCTGTCTCTATGCTAAACCCATTTAACATAGCAGACAGGTTTTAAAAAAGCAACGGAGAAAGCAAGATCTCCGTTGCTTTACTGTTTAGCTATGTTAAATGGGTTTAACATAGCGAGACAGTTTTAAAATAAGCAACGGACATCTCCGTTGCTTATTTTAAAGCGGTCTCGCAATGTTAAACCCATTTAACATAGTGAAACAGTAAAAAAAAAAAAAGCAACGGAGATCTTGCTTTCTCCGTTGCTTTTGCCAACTCTGATGTACTGCGCAGCGCAGTACATCAGAACTGCCGCGGATGCCAGACATCTGCGGAAGGGCAGTAAACAGGCATTATACTATGCCATTATTTAAGAAAAGTAATAGTTTCTTTTCTTAAATAATGTCATGGTATAATAGCAATAACCCACTTCTGGGTGTGGGTAATACTGTATTTACCCACGGTTGGCTTTGTTTGGTCCCGAGGGCGAAGCCAACCGTGGGTAAATCCAGCATTACCCACACCCAGGCGTGGGTTATTGCTATAATATTTTCTTTAAAAGGCAATGAATTCTGTGTGGAAGTGTTCCCCTATGGACTTACCAGTCAGAAACAAAACCTGAAGCTGACTACTGCTCCTGTGAAGCCTCACAGTTAATTCTTCTCATGGAAGCAAGAAAATACTAAAGTTTGCTGATTTCCCTCCACTGGCTGTCCACTCATCAGTCAAACTGAAGGTATTGGAGGCAGCCCAAGCTTTGAGAAGCTGGCCATTTGTATTCTAGGCAGGATACAACTCATACAGCCTATTATACTGCAGCAGTAAGAATGATGAATATCAAGCATGCAATCTCGCTCACTCTCAATCTCAAACCAAACCGTCAACTTTTGGATAACTGAAGCTAAATGACATCAGAGTAACAAGGATGAAGAAAATACTTCTTCTCTCTATATATAACTGTGGTGCAGACCTAGGATATAAACTTCAGTTCACAAGTGTCACAAGATGCTGAAAAAATATCATATTTATTTTTTTATTTTACATTTAATGTCTAAATAAATAGATTGACCGTTTTCACCCATGACAACATCATATAGGGTAATAAAAGCAGTGGTATAACTTGAAGTACAAATATAATTACTACATAAATACAACCAAAGTAATTTGTGGGAGAAAAAGTGTTAAAATTTCAACAAAAGACTAAAGCAATGTGCAAAATGTAGGCAAAAAAAATAAAATTTTACTAAAAAAGGGGGAAGAGATTTAAACAAACGTGACAATATATAAGGTTTGGTACAACTAATCCCAAAGCAGAAGGGCTTGTTTGACAGTGGCATGACAGCTGCTAGAGTCCAAATATAGCAAAGCAACTTGACTGAAAAACACTAGGTGCTCATTGACTTAACTCTTTTCCCCACTGCTATGCAATCATGGAATTAATATAAATTACTTAGGGGGGGGCTGTCCTTTCAACATAGGAGGACAAAATAGAGCTTGCCTCTCTGCAAAAACAGTTTGGTTTTGGGTCACTTTAAGAGGTTGTAAATGGTGGCAAGTGCTACTTCTCTAGAATGAGCAAATGAGCAGTATGAAAAATGGTGAGTTCACGTTATAATTAGTATGCCTGCAGATGAAATTAATTGTATACATCTGCTTGCCACTTTACTAGGATACTCTAATATCTCAGAATTTTCTGCTAAAGTTCAGAATAGCTAATACTGAACTCACTGACTTCTGTTTTTCTTTGAAGTTGGAACCTGATCTTAGTTTCTACCAGACTGTAGACAGACGACCCATTCTGACAGTATGCAAAAAATGATGCATTTTAATTACAGCTTGCTCTAAGCTTCAAGAGTTCAAATTAATGTTATAGTGAAAGTATAACACTTTGCTATGACAAATAAGGGAAATGGTTTGGCTGAACCACTGGCTGTTGCTAATATTAACTGAGAAATTTCTGGGACAAGATAGTTAAGATAATTATTTTCCAATGTTTTTATTTAAACTGCATCCCTCTACTGCTTAAATGCTCAGGCTGTGAAATCTTATGCATTTTAGTGATCCCATCTACAGGCTACGAGTCTCTATGCTGCTTTGAATAAAAATTAAATTCATTCTTTAATTTATCATCTTAGTGGTAGTTTTCCTAGTTGCATGAAAAGTAAAAATTAAACAATCAACTGCATGATACAAGTATGTCTGAATGTACTGACCTCTGCCCAAGCCTTCAATACTGCTAATGTCTCCATGGCTGATGTGCTCTCATTATATATCTGGTCCTGGGCTTCTTTTCCAGCTTGCACTTTTGCAAGTGAGGAAGCAAGCAGCTGATGAACACGTCGAAGGTCATTAAGGTCACTTACAACACCGCTTGCTATCCATGCACTACAAACCTGAAAATTTACAAAGCACTTTCAATATAACACATAAAAGTAACGACACATTTATTAATTTTACTATCATACTATAACCAACAGAGAAGAAGGGGTTTCTGTTTATATTAAAATTTACTATCAGCCACATACAACAATGATGGGTAACACAGACTCCTAGAATACAGGGAGCCCCCTATATAGTGCTGTATACACTGAGGATTTAGAAACAGATACTGATTATTACAAAGGTAAAACTAAAGTTGAATCTAATTTTGCTTAGTGAGTGCCCCACATGAAGACAGCTTAGGCGAGAAAACCTAGCCTGATGTATTAAGAGCAAATGAACAGTGGTGATTCCTAGTGTACATGGTTTCAAGTTAAGCATAAATTGTTTAGCAAAACTATTTGAGACTGGAATATGAAGGGATGGTTAAAACTACATGGGTCCTGGCTTTTCACAGTCAAAGTAAACTTTATTGTCATTTAGAACTACACACATGTAGCCTAAATGAAATTTTGTGCATCAGCTCAATTCTTGAGATTACAAAGGAAACTGAAACAACACATAGAAGTAGAGGAATAAACATAACTAACAAATACAATACTACTCCCAATACACACAAGACAGAGCAGAGACATTTACCAAAACTCATATACGAAAAGACTACCCTCCCCTAAGTTAAATTAACTACCCTATTTAAAGTAATACAAAACACACTACACATTGAAATGCCTAAGTTATTTGTCTAATATTGCACTTGAGTGACTTGAATAATACTATGGACATAATAAATAAATACTGCACTTACTTGGAATATATGTAAATATGTATTGCACAAATAAATAAAAATTGATTTATTATGTGTCCAGAACCCTGGGACTAGCGCCTGAGTTCATAAGTCTAATCACAGTAGGGTAGAAACTGTTACTAAATCTTGTAGTCCTGTAGTGGATAATATCTCCTGCCTGATGCCAGATGCTTAAACAGTCCATGGGCAGGATACGTGTTGTCCTGTATTACTTTGACGGCCTTTCGGATACTTCTTGCAGAATAAGGATGTTGTATCGATGAAAGACTGGAACCTGTTACCTTCTCTGCAACCCTCACCACTCTTTGTAGCGCATTCCTTTCTGTAACTGTACAGCTTCCAAACCACACCGTGAAGTTGCAGGTGAGGATGCTCTCTATTGCACCTCTATAGAAGGTAGAGAGAATATGAGAAGGAAGCTTACTTTTTTTCAGCCTTCTTAAAAAGTGCAGGTGTTGGTGTGCTTTCTTCTTTCCCATCCAGGAGAGATCCTCTGATATGTGTATACCCAGAAATTTCAAACTCTTAACCCTCTTGACTCTCTCACCATTAATCCTGAGCACTGGGTGGTTTGTCTTCCTATTCCTGAAGTTGATGATGATCTCTTTGGTCTTGCTTACATTCAGGTCAAGGTTGTTCCCTTCGCACCAACTGATCCACCTCCTCCCTGTAAGTCCCGCGACTGAGGTGTCATCAGCAAACTTGATGATATGGTTGGACTTGTGCTTAGCATAGCAGTCGTAGGTTGGGATGCTGAATAACAGCAGGCTAAGAACACATCCCGGTGGAACCCCGGTGTTAATTGTGATGCACTTTGATGTGTTCTTGAACACAGAAGCAGAAAAAAGCACCAAAAGGTTGTTGTTGTGTCTTTCGGCTTTTCCCCGTTAGGGGTCGCCACAGCGGAGCTCCGGTCCACTAATGATTGGCAGTTGATTTTTACATGCTGATTTGCCAGCCCTAACACACAACCTTCAACGAAGGTACGCCCATTCACGTATGTCTCCACGCAGAAGACGCTCTAGCTGAGAGTCGAACCGTTCAACGTCTTACTGTGAGGCAACAATGCTATATTGTTGAAACAAACAAACGACAGTAGCAGGCTCCAAACCTTTTGTATAGTCCAGGATATATGGAAAAACTGTTAAAATGCAACAACACAAAAATTCCAAAAGAAATTAAGTGCTTTTACTTAGGTCTATCCCAAGCTTCATCAGAACATGGAATAAAATCTATCAGCCAATTTTAAACAAATTCAAAAATTGTCGGCCAATAGTAACACCTCATGCATAATTAATTAAATTCATTCCCCTGCATTATTTAAAGCCACAGTAAAATATATGCTGTAGTAAGCCCTTATGTTAAAACAGTAGCAACCAAAATGAATATTTATTTATTTTTTATTTTACATTTGATGACCGGGCTGGTCTAGCTGGATATATTTCCATTTTCAGTAGAGGCCCGGGGAGAAAAGCTCCACAAATAAACCACACCAAACAGATTATTACAAAATTCAAGAAGGGTATAACAATATAAATTATGGTAGGCTATGAGACACAAATTGAGTTTGGAATTAAAGTATGGGACGACTAAGAGACACATTATATTAACACATAATACATATGCAGATATTTTTAAAGTTAGAATATGTGGGGATAACTCCAAGACATTGTTAGGAAAGACTTACAACCTTGGTTACTGTAGTGTAATCCTGCCAGTCTATTTCCTAAGGGTTAGTCAGTAAAGGGAGAGAAGGAGGAAATGTAAAGACTTGACAGGAATACTGCCTTCCGGATACATAAGAGGCTGTATTTTGAACAATTATAAATGAGCCACAGATTGCTTAAAGGACTTACAGCATTCAGAGGAGTATACAGCATAGAGGGGAGGACAGTAGCTAGTTAAGAGAGACTACATAGTATTAGTCTGGGTAACAGCAAGGGCAAAGCCAGTTAGTTTTAAGGTGTTAAGTCTTTGTTTAAAGAGTGGAAGGGAGGGGAGTGAGGTTAGGTCAGATGGCAGGAGGTTCCATTGTTTTCCTGCGGTACTGGAGAACAGTGAGTCACCAGCCAAGTTACTTGACTTGGTGGTGCTAGCTAAGAGTTTATTGGAGGAGCGTAAAGAATTAAGATTTCTATAGGGTACTATAAGGTTGTTAAGTATTGGTGTGTTGTTGGGTTGGTAAAAGATCTTATGAACAATGGTAAGTTGAGAAAGTATCAGGATGTTTTTTAGTTCGAGCCAGTCTAGCTGATGAAGGTTAAGACAGTGGTGAGTTCTGTATGGGTTTCCAGTGGCAAATCTAGCAATACTGTTATAGGAGTTGGCTAGCTTAGCAAGATTACTTTTTTTTAGATTAGTGTATATGGGTGCAGCATACAGAAGAGTTGAAATTAGGTGGGAGTGGGCAATGGTAGTTCTGGCTATAGGAGTTAAGAATGGTTTTATCCTGTAAAGGGAGCCCAGTTTTTTATTAACAGATTTAATAGTATTATTGATGTGAATATCAAAGGTAAGGTTATTATCAATTGTGACTCCTAATAGTTTGGTGGAAAAGTCGGGGATATCATAGTGCCATTATTGGATTGGATGGACAAGTTTAAGGGTGAGGACTTGGTATTAGTTGTAAACAGTAGTAGCTTGGTCTTTTTGGCATTCAGAAGAAGTGACCGTTTCAAGAACCAAGCCTCTACTGTGCTGAAGACTGGGTTAAAGATTGGAGTTCAGATATAGAGTTGGTGGAGCATATGACTGTAGAGTCGTCAGCATATTGTATACAGGTGGCTTGTGGAATAACTGTTTGTAGGTCATTTATGAATAAGGAAAAAAGGAGAGGACCAAGAATAGAGCCTTGAGGGACACCAATGGAAAAAGGTAGGAGAGATGATAGTTGATTCTCCCAAAGAACTGCTTGCTGTCTATTACTAAGGTAAGCTCGAAACCAGATAATTGCTTTTTCATCTAGAGACAGGGATGACAGAGTGTTTAGGAGTAAGGAGTGGTTAACCATATCAAAGGCTTTAGACAGGTCAATGAAGAGTGCCGATGAGAGGGTGTTGTTATTACGGTTGTTATTGATGGTATTGGTGAAGGATAGGAGAGCTGAAGTGGTACTATGAAAACGCCTGAAACCGTGCTGACAGTTTGCAAGAATGTTATGTTGAATTAAGTAGTTCATTAGCTGATGGTGAATACATTTTTCCATAACCTTGGCTAGAGGAGAGAGCAGAGCTATATGCCTGTAGTTAGAGTAGTCATTAGAGTTGCCTCCTTTGTGTAATGGAATAATGTGGGAGATTTTCCAGAGATTTGGAATGGTTCCTTCAATAATGGTACGGTTTATCAGAATAGATATAGGAAAGCGACTACTTTAGCTGAAAGTTGTAGATATTCAGATGGTAACTGATCGGCAGAAGGGGTACTAGACTTATGTTTGTGGATGAGTTTTTGGATGTATGAGGTAGATATAGGTTGTAGTTGGAATGGTGGCCGAGAATCAGGTGGGGAGTTAGGTAGATCAGAGGTGTCTGAGGCTAGTTGAGTAGCAAGAGTTTGTATGGTGTTTGTGAAGAAGGTGTTAAAGGCATTGGCAGTTTGATGGGAGGTATTGTTTTCAGACCCTAGAGGGGAAGGTGTACTAGAGTGGCCAGGATGAAGGAGGCTATTTAAGGCTGCCCCGAATTTATGTGGATTATTGTGGTGAGATTGCTGTAGATTACAATAGTAGTTTTTTATCAGAAAGAATAGCTTTTTTTGTTGCATTTCTTAACTGTCTAAATGTTTGTTGTTCTGAGACCTTTCTAGTTGCTCTCCATTTAGCCCAGGATTTATTTCTAAGTAATAACATTTGTCTGGTATCTTTAGAGAGCCAGGGGGCAGGTTTGGGTTTTATTCTAATAGAACGTTTAGGTGCATGCCTGTCAAGGATTGTTAAGAATTTGTTATTGAAATATGTAACAGCGTCTTCAAGAGGAAGGGTTTTTAGGGGATTCCAGTCACAGGCACTAAGTTCCTTTAGAAATAATACTGGGTTAAAGTTTTTCTTGGATCTAGAGATGATATAGTTGAGTGTTCTGTTAAAGTCATTCTTATGTCTTATGATGTAAGTAAGCATGTGGTCACTTACATCATCAGGCAAGGTTCCAGTTATATAAGTATATTCTAGTTTATTGATAAGTATCCAGTCTAGGACTGTTTCTTTATTGTTAGGTTTGCTAATTCTACTGGCGGTGCTGATAGTTTGGTGAAAGCCATGTAAGTTAATATGGGAAGAGAGATTGTCTGTTTTGATGCTATTCCAGTCAGAATTGAAATCGCCTAGAATAACAGTTTCTTGTGGGAAGGCAGTAGATATCCAGCATAGGGTATCCTCTATTGTAGTAATATTACTGCCTGGGGGTATGTAGTTACAGCTTATGTATAATGCTTTGTTTGGGTTGAGTTGAAATTTAGTGATTAACAGTTCCACTTTATTGACTTGAGGTGGGTTATAAGGTATAGAGGAGATGAGTAGCTCCTTTCTATATAATAGGGCTACTCCATCCCCTTTACATTTAATTCTGTCTTGTCTTAGTATATTGTACCCTAGGGGGATTATTTCATTATCCTTTGTTGAGGGTTTTAACCAGGTTTCAGTAAGACAGAGGATGTCAAAGGAGTGAATATCAGGAAGGGCATGGAGATGGGCAAATTTGTTGTTTACACTGCGGATATTGAGGTGACCTATTATCAAGGACTTAGTGGGACTTGTTTGGGTAATAAGGGTGTTGGGAGAGGTGGAAGGTATAGGAGTAGTAGGGAGATTAGATGGGCCTGGGTTAGGATGGATGTCGCCATCTTTTAAGGTAGGGGATTTCAGTGCAGAGAGTAGGTTAGAGTTAAGGCTGGATAGGTATTTCAATTTTTTTACTGTAGGGTGGTTTAGTTTCATGGGTGTAAGACGATGATATTTAGCTAGCAAGTAGCCGGAAGTAGAGGTAATATTTATTTGGGGATGGGTAAGGGAATTGTAAAATATAGTTGTTTGTTTCGGTGAGTAGTTGAGGTAATAGTAGTTCACCTTTTCAAAAGAGGTGAGGAGATAGGAAGTAGTAAGGATAGGTACAATAGTGGCTAAGAGTATTGCTAAGGATGGGATGGCTTTAATTGTTGTAGACATATTGTTAACTAAGTGTAGATTATTATTATTTGGCAGAGTTAAGATGTAATAGTATCACACTAAAAGTTAAGGTAAGTTAGTAGTAAAGAGATATGCTTGTGGTAGAATAGTTTAATTAGGTAGTATTCTAGTAGGTAGCTTAGTAACTGGAATGAAGAATTGAAAAGACTAAGGTTGTTTAATGTTACGGAAGAATAGTAGCTATAAGAGGTTTTAAGGGTTGATAAGTTAATTAAGGTAGTACTAAATAAAGAGTAGGATAGAAAAGAAGAAAATTGATAGGGGTGGAGAGGCTGATTAAAGCAATATAGGTGGAGGTAGTAAGAGACAGAGTAATGAAATAGTAGTGTAGGATGGGTGTGGCTATGGTAAATTGAATTGGGTTTGGGATAGGTTGGAATAGAAGAGAGGGTGGGGTTATGTGAAGTATAAGGTTAGGACCCCTGGGGTGGGTGGGAATTGGGGGTAGGGTAGGAGAGCGGAGTGAGCCCGCAGGGCGAATGGAGTGGGTAGAGCAAACAGGTGCTGAGAGGTAATCAGCTTTCCAGTGATCCTGTGATTTACAAGACGTTTAGTAGGTCTGTGGCATAATTCTGAGAGACCAATTTCTGTGAACTACTGGAGAGGATTCTTTTTGTCTACTTATTAAGGGAGAAATAAAAGAAGCAGTAAGATAGCAGCAATATTTAGGTAAAGTAAGTTAGTTTCTAGTCCTTCAGATTTACTGCCTGGTTAGCTTAAGGTTAAAGTCTTCTATCTCCTTTAAGAGGGGTTAGCTATGTGTAGTGTTAAACTTGGAAGGCTGAAAATTGGTTTCAGCAGTAACTCTAGGGAGGTTTAAAACTCCAAGTAAGATAAAGGGAAAAATAAGGGTTATGTGCTTTGCTGCCCTCTAGTGGCAAATAAAGGAAAGGATGCCTAAACTTAGTACAGGTTTGTAAAAGGTGAGAAAGGGGATTAGATGGCCCCGGGGCAGGTCCACAGGTGTGCTGGCCCAAAAAGAGGAATATGATAAACAAAATTATTAAGAATTACAGTAAAACCCAGTGGGTTATCACCTACACAATGAATCAGTTGGAAGCACTTCTGGGTAGTCCAGGGTAGGTTCTACCGATAGGGTATGCTTTCAGTTGAGTTGGGAAGTTCTTTAGAATGTTGGCTTTTGGAAAAGATAGCCCGTGACACAGCACAGGGCTTCAAGACAATGAATCAGTTGGAAGCACTTCTGGGTAGTCCAGGGTAGGTTCTACCGATAGGGTATGCTTTCAGTTGAGTTGGGAAGTTCTTTAGAATGTTGGCTGTTGAAAAAGATAGCCCGTGACACAGCACAGGGCTTCAAGACAATGAATCAGTTGGAAGGACTTCTGGGTAGTCCAGGGTAGGTTCTACCGATAGGGTATGCTTTCAGTTGAGTTGGGAAGTTCTTTACAATGTTGGCTGTTGGAAAAGATAGCCTGTGACACAGCACAGGGCTTCAAGAGACAGCACACCACGCAGAAGCCTAGGGGATGTTCTACTACACATATTCTAGCTGCCATAATAAATACATGCTGTCATGAATCCTTGTTTTAAAACAATAACAAACAAACTTAATGCATATACTCTTTCCTTTTCTAAACTTTAGCTGCCCTTAATTTAAGGATACTATTAATACTAACATGATCATTCAGTCCCAGTTTTTTTGTTGAATCCAGCCTAAGCTGTCAGTATAGTTCACCCCTTATATCTGGTTTCACTTGTTCAAGTACAGAAAACTTGAAAATACAATTCTTACAGTCTTTCTTGCGTCTAAATAAGACATTTGTATCTTTTTTCTGGGAGATCTCATGCAAGTGTTCATATATTCTTTTCAATGGTCTCTCTGTCTTACCTATATACAAGCTAAGGCATGTCTAACCGACGCTGATGTATACAACTCCTTTGCTACTGCAATTAAAATGCTCCTTAAATTTCATTTTAAACTTTCTGGATGGGATACTAATACTTTCCTGCTCTAGAATGTTACTACATTGTTGACAAAAAATACACTTATATGTTCCCCCTTTCTTGTGGGGTCTAACTGTATTTTTATCACTACCATGGTTTTCCAGCATTTCCTTTAAATTCATATCTCTCTTTTTAATAAATGTCGGTACTGATGGAATAATTTTGCTGGTTTCGCTATTTATAACCAAAAGTTTCCAGTACTTCTTAATGATGTTCCCAATTTCACTGGAATAAAATGTGTGTGTGTGTGTGTGTGTGTGTGTGTGTGTGTGTGTGTGTGTGTGTGTGTGTGTATAAATGCCATTTCATAATTCAGCCCTTTATTTTCCATATTATGATTACTTTGTGGTAAAGTTTTCCCCCAAACTGGGTCATATTTTCCTTTCCTTCCTTGGTTCACTTCTTTCATCAATTGATTAATCAAATTCTCGAGGTACCCTCTCTCTGAGAAGAACCCCTTCATCACCTTCATTTCCTCTAAGAAAACCCGATCCTGACTGCACATCCTTGATGCCCTAATTAATTGCCCCTTAATAATACCCTTCTTTTGATTATAGGGGTACTCAGCTCAAAATGTAAATAAGAGTTCGAGTGCATGGGTTTTCGGAAAATCTTGGAATGGAATTTTTTCTCTTCCCTAACCTTATACATGGTCATATCTAAATAATTAATGAATTCTTGTGAAGTGTGCCAAGTAAATTTCAAAAAGAAGTTGTAGTCCCAATGTATTCTAAAAATTGATTTAACTGGGTTTCCGTCCCCTTCCAGAAAAGACAAATATTGTCTAAAAATCTGGTGTATAAGGAAATATAATTGTTCCAAAGGGTTTCAAAAATGAACTTCCTCTCCCAATAATATAAAACCAGTTTTGCATACAGGGTGGCACATGGGGCCCCCATAGCAACACCTTTCTCTTGTTTATAATATTCCCCTGCAAAACATATGAAATTATTTTTCAGTATTAATTCCATGAATTCAGTTAACAAGTTCCTCTGTTCATTAGTCAAATAACTTATTTCAATCAAAAGGTCCTGCAACCATTCCATCCCCTCAAAATAAGGGATGCTGGGGAATAGTTCTATCACATCAATAGTCACCATGCATACTTCATCTTTATATTTATCATAGATGACTTTACTTAAAAAAATCCCAGATGTCCTTTGAAATATGTTTTAAAGATTTTACATAACTTTTCAACATTGTGTCTACATATTTAGCCAAGGGTTCAAGTTTAGAGCCCGCTCCTGCCACTACTGGTCTAAAAGGTGGCTTCTCCAAATTTTGTCTCTCTTTGGGATTCCAAACACTATTGGGATCTTCGGCCTAGTTACTGTTAAATAGTCTAAGTTTTTATCTATAGTACCCTGAAAAAATGATCATTAATAAAGTAGTCCACCTTAGAATAGGCTATAAAGACTTAATTTCTAGAAACAATACTGTATTTGCATTCATAATTTAAAATTTCCAACATCCTAGTCTCATAATCAATGGCATCCATCAGTACCACCCACCCCCTTTGTCAGATTTCATTAACATTCATTAATTAATCTGCAACCTCTATTTGTCAGCATTTCAACCACTCTTCTGTCACTTTCCAAAAAATTTGTCACAGCTGTTGGTCTATTGTTCAGCTTCCTTATCTCATTTTCGACCAGCTCTTCAAAAACTTTTAAAGTGGGACTTAAAGGGGGGTTGTGGATACTTTTCCTGGCAAAATTATTGGTTTGTCGTGTTCTGTTCTTAAATAAACATTTTAAATTTAACTTTCTCACGAATAATTTCAATTCAGTGAGAGAATTTACTGTGCTCAAGGGTCTGGTGGGGACATACTGAAACCCCTTAGTGAATAACTGAAAAAAAGTTTCATCTACAGTTAAATCTGTGTAATTAAATATATGAAAATTATCTTTAATATTCACCAATTTATTGTATGTCCCCAGTACAATCTCATTGTTTTCTATCTGTCCTCTCACTAATTCCATTGATTGTTCTTGTGGAAGGGTTTCTGAAAGTTTCATCTTCTCAAATTCAACCCTCCCCCTGATGTATATATTTCTGTACTGCCAATGGTTGTTGGTTATCTGTTTCTCTGCTATTCTTTCGCTTCTCCTGGGGCCTGGGGGTGTATTGTCTAAAGGGTCTCCACCAAAAGGGGTAAAAGCATGTTCATCAATGACTTCAAACACTACATTATTGTCACAACGCTTATCATGATTTAAAGTTACCTTGCTACTAGGTGGTGGGGGAAATGCCCTCCCTTCCTTGTAGTCAGTTAAGTCCCTCTTCATTTTCTTTATTTTCCTTTCCAACACCCAGTTACAGTGTTTATCAACTTCACAAAACATATTAGCATATTTTGTTTTTTCAACATCAAACATTAAGTCAGAAGTCACTTTCACATGCAAGTTGTTGACTTCTGTCAACAATTTGTCCCTCTGTTCACAATAATTTCTCACCATGAGCTTTAAAAGTTCTATACACATCAAGAAAAATGACCAGCAGACTGTGACAGCAATAAACTTATATATTTAAAAGTTCTATACCAAAGTTGTTAAATAACTCTGTCAGTTCTTTGTGATAAATACTGTTAACATCAATATTATTCGGACATTTTACAATTCTCAGCCCTTTAGGCACCCTTTGTATATTTATACCCTAATTTAAATAATCTAGCTCCATTTGCAAGCCCTTAAGTTGCATTAATTTGTTTTTTAAAAGTCAATTAATGTGTCTGTATATGTTTCGGCACTGGGTTGCGGAGTTTCAAAAAAATTAAAATGCCTACCAGCCTATGCCGAGAAATCAAAATCACTGTTATTGTTCTTTAAATAATTAAGTCCACCAGTACAATGCTCCCTTTGAGTATTAAAGGTAAAAGAAGTCGCTGTCCCTCTAAACTTTAGAAAAGGAAAGAGTATATGCATTCATTTTGTTTGTTATTGTTTTAAACAAGGATTATGGCAGCTAGAATATGTGTATTCATTTTGGTTGCTACTGTTTTAACATAAGGGCTTACTACAGCATATATTTTACTGTGGCTTTAAATAATGCAGGGGAATGAATTTATTTAATTAATTATGTATGAGATGTTATTACTGGCTGAAAATTTTTGAATTTGTTTAAAAGTGGCTGATTAATTTTATTCCATGTTCTGATGAAGCTTGGGATAGATCTAAGTGAAAGTGCTTAACTTCTTGTGGAATTGTTTGTGCTGTTGCATTATAACAGTTTTTTCATATATCCTGGACTATTAAAAAAGGTTTGGAGCCTGAACTTCTTGTGGAATTGCTTGTACTGTGATATTTCAACAGTTATTTCATATATCCTGGACTATACAAAAGGTTTGGAGCTTACTTGAACACACCCTCTGTGGTCTCTCAATCAGGAAGTCCAGAATTCAGTTGCATAGATGTTTACTGGTTCCCAAATGTGCCAGTTTTTCTATCAGCTACATTGGTACCCCTGTATTAAATGCAAAGCTGAAGTCTATGAACAGCATCCTCACATAGTTTCCTTTGCCCTTTAAATGCTCAAGAGAGATGTGTAGTGCCAATGATATGGCATCAGCCGTGGATTGGTTAGCTCTATACTGTAGAGGGTCAAAATCAGGAGGTAGGCATGATGAAATATGCTTTTCTGTGGTCATTAGGGCTGGAGGGAGTGGTTTTCTTAAAAAGTGGGATGATGTTAGTTTCCTTGTAGCATGAAGGTACGTTTGCCATGGCAAGAGAGGTGTTAAATATTTCCTTGAGCACTGTGCATAGTTGTTCAGCACAGCCTTTTAACACTTTGCCCAGTATACTGTCTGGGCCAGTAGCCTTCCTGGGGTTCATTCTCCTTAGCTCTCTTCTTACCTCCTCTGTGCCGAGGCTGAATACTCCATCCTTCTCATCAGTGGGTAGCTTTAGTGCCAACCTGTTGTTTCTTTCCTCAAATCTACCAAAGAAAATGTTCAAACTGTCTAGGAATTTGATGCTGTTCTCACACTGTGCTGACCTGATTTTGTAGTCAGCGATCTCCTGTATGTCTTGCCATAGTCTCCTTGCATACTTAATGTCTTCAAAGTGGCTCTGTATCTTTCTGTTGTACTCCCTCTTAGCCTCCTTTATAACCCTCCTCAGATTACCTCTTTCTACACTTAGGGCTACTTTGTCGTTAGCCCTGTAAGCTGTGTTTCTCTCCTTTAGAGGTTCATATACCTTAGGGGTGAACCATGGCTTCTGTTTAGCTCTGACAGTGATACTCTTGTTATTTGCTACCCCTCAACACAGTTTAAAATGTATACCAACAATACCTCAGTGTAGTCATCAATGTTCAGATGCTGATTCACTGGGGCTGCCTCCTTGAACATATCCCAGTTGGTTCTTTCAAAGCAGCCTTGGAGGGCCTCCATAGCCCCCTTGGGCCATACCCTGATTTGTTTCTTTGTGGGTTTCTCTCTAATCAGTGCAGGTTTGTAAGCTGGCATAATGGTCAGAGTTTCCCACTTGTGGAAGCTGCACTGCCTTATAAGCTTTCTTTAAGTTTATGTACACCTTGTCTAGGATAGTATCTCCTTTTGTATGTACGTTCACATACTGATGGTAGTGTGGGAGTACTTCTTTCAGATCTGCTTTATTAAAGTCACCAGCTGCCACGTGTACAAAGTCAGGATATTTGCTCTGCAGCTCACCCGTGTGATTGCACAGTTTACTTAGAGCCTCAGTGATATTAGCACTAGGTGGGACATACACCACTGTTACACTGACTCCATTCAGCTCCCTGGGCAAGTAAAATAGTCTACATTTAATGGACAGGAACTCTAAGTTCTTACAGCAGTGTGATAGTATGAGTTCACTATTACTGCACCATCTTTTGTTAACACAGATGCAGACTCCACTTCCTCTGGCCTTTCCACACAGTGTATGTTTTCTGTCTGCATGAAACAGCATAAAAGTCTCTAAGTTTACTGCACTATCATTTATCTGGTCATGCAACCAAGTTTCAGTAATCAAAAATAAGCAAGTATTTCTTATCTTGTTCTTGTTGGAGAGTTCCAGTCTCAAGTAGTCCATCTTGCTATCCAGTGATCTCACATTAGCTAGCAGTATAGTTGGTAGTACAGACCTGTAGGGATTTGCTTTTAACTTTACATCAGTACCTGCTCTGCAACTTATTCTTCTTGTTCTCTGACATCTTTCTGTTTTTTTCTGTCCAGCATATTCCAGAAATCTTTTCTACCAGTTTCAGGCACTTTAGAGTGTGAAGAGTTAACATTTTGATGAACTTATGGAAAGGTTACTCCCTGTGCGAGTGTCACGGTTGTGGGTAGCTATGAATAACTTTGCCAGTGAGAAAATGGTTGGTAAGCAGAGCATTTAAAGAACTGAGGGATCCGATAATATCGGCAACAGACAAAAATGAAGCAAACTTGACAGAAAGAGACAAAGGAGGAAATGGACAATCAATTCTGGATTCAAAAATTTGAATGTTTGCATGGAAGTGTCTGCTCAGTGTGGAAGCAACAATGTTGTTCCCTGACACTGACTTACATGTTCTTTTTTTTGGGGGGGGGGGGGGCATAGAAGCATATTTTCTGGTCATATCAGAGGCTGAATATATACAAACAAGAACTGCATTTATTAGGAGTTCTTGGCAAGGCAGTGTTGCTTATTTGCATATTTTTTCCTGGAGGATCAAACACATTTTTCAGTGCAGAACAGGTTAAGGAGGAAATACAAAAGTTTATTTAAAGAAAGTGAGCCAGCAAGCAGAAGGGTACCCTGCATCTCATTCTTCTGACAGTAAAGTTTATAGAGGGACTTTGCCAGTGAAACCTCTTTCAGTGTTCCAAAGGAAAATGCTTGAAAGACAGAAAAAAAGCATAGGAGTTGTATGTTAAAATCAGAGGTACTGTGGACTTAAACTAGAATCTTGTGTTCGTAGATGGAGATAGAAAGAAGACCAGCAACACTGAAAAATAGTGAATAAATGGTGATTATTAAGTATCAATCACATTTGTGAAATATGGCTTTGCAAGAAAGTGTCTGAAAAAGGGAGGAGTTGTTGACTTTGTTAAACTTGTGGGTGGACTGTAATGATGTAAAGTGAGCTATGTGCTTTAATGTTTAGAAGGACACTAAATGAAAAAAGTAACTAAAAAAGCCAGGGTACCATTTGGTTAGGCTTATATAGGCCCTAGGGCCAATAGCCTAGTACCTACCTATGGACCTATGAACCTAAATGCAGAAAGACTGTATACGGAAAAGCATAATAATGCGGCAAGACTGTTGCACTGGGGATTGTGTAAACATGATGGTACTGAAGTGGCTGAAAAAAAAACAAGAAATATTATCCACAAAGCAGCACAGAAAATAATGAAGTGTACACGGTATTGCGTATTGGTATGATATGGTATGGGCAGCCACGGTGGTGCAGCAGTTAACATTGATGCCTCACAGCAAGAGGTTCTCCGGTTTGATCCTCGGCTGTGGTGCCTTCTGTGCGGAGTCTGCATGTCCTCCCTGTGGTCGCGTGGGTTTCCTCTAGGTGCTCCGGTTTCCTCCCACATCCCAAAGACATGCTGTAGGTGGATTGGACACTCTAAATTGGCCCTAGGTGTGAGTGTATGCATGTGTGTGTGCCTTCTGTGGAAGGGTGGGCTTTTGGCTGGCAACTCGACACTGTAAAAATCATGAGCGGACAGGTGATACACTGTGGCGACCCTTAACCGGGAAAAGCCAGAAGAAGAAGACATGGTATTGCATCACCCATTACTAACAGTTAAAAAAATAGATGATAGACAACTAGATGTAGTGGTCCTTGAAGAGAAGACAAAAGCAGCACTGATCATTGAAATCTCTACACCCAGTGACTACAGTATCTTGCGTACAAAGAGGCCCAAAGTTATAAAATATCAGGATTTGCAGGTATAAACAGGAGCAATGTGGATGAAAGATGCACAGACTATTCCAACAGTAGTAGGAGCAATGGGTGCTATAGAAAGAGTCTCAAAATGTAGTGAGATATGTTAGCAATACATGTAATCCCATATGAATTGCAGAAGGAATTCACTGAAGGTCGAAGTCAAAAAATAAGGACAAATATTTAAGTTTCAGACTGCCTACCCTTTAGAAAATTCTTGGTAATTCAAAATCTGTTGTTCTATCACATTTCTAAGTTTTGGCCCCCATTATTTGAGGCATTGTCCAAATTTATTGTTCTAAGAGCCTGACAGGTATGGCTATGATGCAGCAGCACACCCCCTCAGCAAACGCCTGTGGAAAAAAAAACACAACTTCACTGTAATGAGCTGATCGATACATTGTAACCGATCGGTGTATTACAGCTTCATCTATAGCCCGATTTGAGTTAAAGACTAACACTAATAAGCAAAAAAAAAAAAAAAAAAAAAGGGAATGCTCGTATGGCACACTGAACGGGTGGCCAGCTGCATGTCACACCCCCTGTCACTGATACACACAGACACACGCACACACCCTGCTTTCAGACACTCATTTTCACATGCATCCGCAACGTTCTCTGCCATACACTCACAAGCACAGTCTGTTCAGCATTCACACACACACACACACACACTGTTCAGTATCTCAAGCATAGCCCACTCTCTCTCATACACACGCATACAAAGCCTTTGCTACATTCACACACATAGACATCCTGCTCTCACGCTCAGACAGTTCATTCTCTCATGCATTGCTCACTCTGTCATTCACGCATACAGAGACTTTTCTGCACTCACACAGACATGCATATTGTATTTCTCGCACGCACTGTTCATTTTCTCATGCATCGTTAACTCTGTCATACACACAGACATTCTGCTTTCACACACGCACGGTACACTCTCTCATGCATCTCTAACTCTTTCTCTCACACGCACACACGGTCTGTTCTGCATTCATACACACAGACATTCTCTCTTCTCGCATGCATTCACGAACCCACATGCAATCAGAAGGAGAAACACACAGACACATACATACATGCACCAAAACACAACTCAATCGACTGTACATATTTGGATACCACAAACAGCGAGAGAGTAACCAAATGTCCAAGAGGAATAAAACAAGGGATACTAGAAAATGCTCGGACTGTACAGATTTATGATTCTTATGTTGTTTTCTGGTAAATTATGGGCAACTGTTGATAGAATACTGTTGGGAGTGGTATGATCGCGCACCACACCCCCTCACCAAGAGCCCTTAAAAAAGGCAAAAAAGTAAAAAAAAAAAAAAAAAAAAAAAAAAACTGACTCCACAGTAATAAGCCAATCGATACACTGTAAGCGATCGGCTTATTACAGTTAGCTTTACATCCCCCTGTTCCATCATGTATTGGAAGTAAAAAAAAAAAAAGTGATGTTCCTCTTGCTGGCACCCTAAGATTGCCAGATACATTACACACACACCCATCTCTCATACTCACAGACATGCAGACATTCTGCTTTCTCACACACACACACACACACACACACACACACAAACAGTTCATTTTCCCATGCATCGCTAACTCTATCACACAGAAGCATGCAAAGCTCATTTTCAGGCACACACATTGATTTCACGGACACTACCTGCTCTGCATGCACAGAGAAATACATACTGCTTTCAGGCACGCATTCACTCGCACAAATGCAAACAGAAATACTTCTCAAGCACATACATGCACACACTGCAACAGGGTAGTCGGAGACCAATGAACTGGATCACAAAACTTGTACATAACTACAAATACATTTGCAGCAACAGAGATGGTAATGCAAAAGCAGAGAATTAAAGGAAAAATACTTTTTTATACTTTTGCGCAAAATTGTGGGAAGATAGTTTTATGCAGTCTAGCTTACCGAAACAAATTTAGGACATTCTGTGTGTGTTCAACGGACTTTGCCTGCTGTCTTGCTGGAAAAATGCTTTGATACAATGATGTTTTTGCTCCGGATGGAAACAGTGGACGGAATAGAGTTCCACCACATGTTTTACATGAGCTTATAGTAGCTGATAAGCGGGCCATGCTTCAGCATGGTAATGTCACAGTGTGGTAGGATCAAGATGAGAGAGAACTACTGATTTGACTGTGTTGAAGGTATGTCAGGAAGATAGGGACCAACTCCACCTGAAAGAATGCGATACCAAAGGATGGGGGATAGGCTTTCCTGCCTTATGCTACGGAAAGGCAGTTATGTAGAACTGACAAACTGCTTTTTGTGTTCTGCTAACTGCTGATGTCTGGGATGTGTTTACAGGGAAAGAAAAAGACTCGCGGTTGAGTTAAACTGTAATTGAGCCTGGAGTTTTCCTTTTAAGTCACTGATTTTTTTTACGATATAATGAATATTTGACTAGAAAGGAACAAACATTTGTGGTTCTATAATGATTTTAGCTTAAAATGCTTCAACTAGGAGATGGAAATCTAATGATACACCAGTTGTAAATGAGGTAGTAGAGGCTATAAATGAAACAGAAAGGAGAAAATGTAGAACTACAGACATAGTCAAGGTGGTTGCCATGGAACAGTTTTTTTGCACTATATGTTGAATCTGTCTCCCCTACCAACAACACCGGTCAGTTTGTTTCCCATAAAAATTAACTTAATTCTTTAATTTCTCATTTTGGTGATAGTTTTCCTAGAAGCATGCAAAGTAAAAATTCCCTGGAGTTAAGTCGGCCAGGAGAAGTCATAATTCAGACAGCTATCAGGGGTATTTCAATCGCTTTCACATAACCCTGTTGTTTTCCCACAGATGTTTAGCTTGCAGAGCAGAAGGAGAATGTGCTGTGGGCTAGCTCTGTTGAATGACCCTCACTTCTGCAAGGTACACAGACAGCAAGCAGCCCTACCTCCTTCCCTCTAACAAGGAAAAGTGGTTTTCCTAGTCTTCACCACAGTGTTCATCGAAACCCATAACCTTTTCTTCCCCCCTACAGGTGGTGAGTAGGCCACACCCCTTCAGCCATCTACTACTCTGCCTGATTCCTCCAGTACCATCAGCAATATTCAAACCCTAGAATGCTCCGTATGTTGGCAGAGTTAATGATCAGACTGTAAACTGCAAGGTACGACATAAACGAACCAGCACAAGGGAGAAGAGTGCCTAAATCTATTTTATTGTGGCAATATCTAAAAACTTCATACTGCAAACCAGTTTCGGCTATAAATCCAGCCTTCCTCAGTGCAACAGAAATAGTATGTGTCGTACCTTGATGTTCATGGGTTGATCCGTGCACTTGTTCCACCTTGCGTGTATTTGGTTTGTTCCCAGACTGTAAACTGGTCAAGGAGACAAGGAAACAACAGGAAAAGGGGTAACAGCAATGAAAACATAAAGGTCCAGAGTTAGTAGCCACTGATCAGAGCAAATTAGTTAATGCTGCTCTCCCCCTCATCCCCCTAAGTAAATGCAGATGCTAGCCACAAAGGGAGACTTAAATCAAACCTTGCAATTGTCAGATCAATAACTCTAACGTGTGGTGTGCTGTTGTTTGCCTGGATCTAGCAAAATGTTTTTGCCAGTATCTAGCATTACAGCCAGTCAACAGGGGAAAAACAATAACATAACATGTAAAATCTGTCTTTGTGGTAGAAAACAACTATGTGAAACTATGGGAGAGCTGTCCATTAAGTCAGAAATTAACAAATGGTGTAGCAAAGGGACATGTCTTGGGTCATTAGATGACAACTTTACAGCTGGAATTAAAGCTAGACATCCAACATGCTTTAAGATAGCATGTGCAGCCACATTACAAGTAGAGACAGTTATAGTTTAAGACTTTGGAATGACCATAAAGAAATATAAAGATGCTGCACCAGAAACAGGCTGAAGATCAACGTAAATAAATGTGCCATTGTACCATTTGGTAAAAAAATTGAAGTAAGCACATACAAAACAGACAGACAGATAGTAAAATGGAAGTTATATAGTAGGATACAAACTTTCGTGGCTTTATATTTTTGTGGGTATTTGCCCCCACTGCCTGCCAGTCATCAGACCTCTTCCAGTCAATCAGCTCATATGCACCCCATCACCAAAGGTGAGGGCTGATTTATTCACTTATTTATCAGTATTTGTTTTCTGAGCACTGATCTCAATAGACCTTTTTCACACTTAACCTGGGTGTGGTGTCTAAACAACTTGCTCAGTGTCACACAGTAAGGCAATGGAGGCTGAGGGAATCAAACCTAGCAACTCTAGACCACAGGGAGGTGGTCATCATTTAAGCAGACATCTAGGGTGGGTTATAAGTTTTCGCAATGGCTCTTCTTCCAATGCACCAGTCTAGTTCATAAGGGAAGGGGCATTCTATGGGCTGATCATACTGATCATCCCTTCTGTCAGGAGAGTTGTCAGCAAGCAGAGCCATTTCAAGCACTAGGCAGTGGTTTACAGAGGCTCGGACAGGGAAATGACATGTACCTATATGCTCAATAAGCACCTGCTCTTCATCAGTCCTCCAGTAGAGGTGAAAGGGCCTTGCCCTTTCACTTCTCTCCCTTACCTTCAGTGCAAGAAATGCTAAATTAATCCAAATCGCCTGGGTCACAGATAGGGATGTGAATACATGCATCAAGAAGACAGGCATTTCACAGCTAAAATAGTAAAACCTTAATCAAAACACAAGATGTTATCATGGACAATGCAATAAATAATACTATCATGAGTAAAAGCTACTGAGTAAGTAACACTTTTTCCATCACCTGTGAAGTAATATACATGAACATGTCATTCCATTATAATATAGTGCTTCCCAGAACAAATAAGCAAGATACTACTGGACAATGTCATCTCTATGGGGATATGCAACTATGGAAAACATCACTACTACAGCTTAAAAGTGATACTACCTAAACCTGCTGCAGTAAAATATTTTAGTACACATATTACTAGATATACTTTACTTTATAATGTATGTAATCGGGATGTTGTAAGACCTAACATTGGAGAACGTGAAATACACTAAACAGTGCAACTCGGTGGCTCCAATAGATACCTGTTGAGCAGGATAAGTTGGGCACTGTGATACTATTAAGTGTCCAAATCAGGAGCACATACAAGATATGACAGCATTTGGGAAGGTTATCATAAATTTAGAGACAGCACAACAACAGTACTAGGGTCTGGTTCTTTAAGCCAGTATGCCTGAGTTTCAATGTAAGAAAAGCACATACAAAACAAATAGGTGGTTACCTGTTCTGTTTAAAGGGAAGACAAGTCAAAGATATTAGAAGCCACTGGGAAGTCCACATGAGCTTGCACTAAGTTATTGGGGATGTATTCATGATGAACACAGAGACTGGCTGAGGCTGGAGCAATCTGCACTGTGGTGTGAGTTTTGAGATCATTTGCATTTTACCAGAGAGGGCTCTGGTAAAGGAGAAACCAAAGGTTACCTCTGTTGAGCTAGTTACTTTAGTAAGCAGATGTTGCTTCATATTTGATTCCGTCACAGACTTTTAAAAGCTTTAGGTGGACTAAAATAGTGTGATCCTGATCCAGATACCCTTCTAGTGGGTTAAAGTATTGGAAGAGACTGCATTACATCAAAGACTTCATTTTATTTAGGGTTTATTTAGGAGGGTGCAAACTAGAAAGGCTGTTGAACTTTTATGACTCATATCCTTCTGTGCCAGATTTAAGTTATAGCTATGAACACATCAAACGGACTGAACTTTCTATTCAACTGCAAGTTTATTTTTCTGTTTCCGCTTTTTATTTAATATTCTGCTGGCTGGCAAAAGTTAAACTTGCTTTTTCATTCTTAACAAAAAACACACTTCGAAAGAAATCAGTTGTGTTCTTCAACCAAAATACTATCTCTAGTGGATGCAGCAGTCAGCTCCTAATTATTTATTTATTGTATCTTTTTACCTCTGCTGTTTGTCTACCGTCAGCTTGCCCCCCCCCCAGCCTGCCCCCCCCCCCCGGCTACTTAGACAATTCATTCCCCACTCCCAAGGGTCAACAGGTAAAGACTGCCATTTACACAGGCATTGAGGTAGTTCATACTTTTTTTTCTTCCAGAGAGGGGCGTGTACAGTGAATCTGCAAAGGATATCTCCTTACTTCCACAAGAGGTGCTCCCTCCAAGCAATCTTGGTCTTTGCTTTACAAGGCATCTGATGGTCTTCTCCAGGCTCCACCAGTGATACTGTACCACCCAGTGAGTCACAAGTTCATGCAAACTCCTCCCGCTTGGGAGCAGTGAGTAGGCCATACCAACTGAATCCTCGACCTTCCGGCCTGGCTCCTTTATCGCCTGTGTCGTTAACTGAAGTGGGTCACATTAACGCTTCCAATCCTCTACCTCATGAAGCTAGGCTGAGAACCTCATAATTATTACTTTCTGCTGCCACAAAATTTCCTCACTTCCTCTCTTTGCATGAGAATTTGTCCTCAAATGGAGTAGAACACTGTCAAAGCTTTGTCTGGAGGTGTATCTGTCCTGAGGGCCGCAATGGATACAGTTGAGCAGGTTGTCCTGATGATTGCTACCACCACTGAAAGAACGGTGGCAGTAGCCAAATCAAAAGCACAACTGATAAAAAGGCCCTGCAAAGGCATTCAGCTGAGTAGAAGATTTGGAAGGCTAGCTGGTTACCTTTGAGAGGACTGCTGTCCTGGATGGCTGGGATTGTAATGATTAGGCAAGAATCCCAGCAGCACATCTCATGGGGTAGCTCACCCATGTCTACAATTACATAATCAGCTTAGACTGAAATAGCTTCAAGAAAGTAGAGAAAAAATATGTTAGCTAGAACAGTTGTCACCTTGGAAATTCTGACCCTCCGGTTCCAGGAATGGAATTTTTCTACATGCAAGATTGTCAGGACAAGGTTATCTGAAATGAAACACATTATTGTGTTCTGGTGGGAGATTTTAGTGATTGACCATTTTTAAAATATTTTAAAATATTTTATTGATACTCCTTAAGAAGTTCCTGTATCAGGCACAACTACTGGATACCAAAAGCTTTGTAACACTAATTGAGAGAATTTTATGTTACGAGGAAGTGTATAAAGCAACATCTAACAAAATTACAGATACGTCTGCAAGTAAAGGGAAGGGGACCACATCTTCCATACTCTGTTTGAAATGTGGGAAGAGAGGGCACATTGCTAAATACTATGAAAGGGATACCAAAAACTGAAACTCCCATTCAGAACATTAGGAAGGAGGTGAACAGGCCATGCACAGTTATCAACTGACAACCTGCTTGGTCAAATCAGCTTTCTGTTACTGTGTCACCACCAAATTAATGAAATGTAAAATTAGGATGAAGGGACAGCTACTACAAGAACAACTTGACTTGGGGGTATGATTACTCTGGTATAAACTCAGTATATTTGTCAAAAAAGTCTCATTTGCCAAAGACAACTAAAGTAATATGCATATAAAGTGAGAAAAATGGCACCCAGTGGCTCAGGTAGAAGTACAGACCCGATAAGCAATGCAACTACTGGAAAGGATTTCAACAATTCCAAATATCTTTGGCAGTAGTGGGAAGAGAATAACAGCAAGGAGCTTTGTACAAACTCAAGGGGAACAGACTAAGTCAACCCAATGTAAAGGTCCACAGGATGAGCTTACAGACAAAAGAAGAAAGGGGAACACTAAGTCCTGAATTTACTATGGAGGGCCCAGTCTAAAGTATGAATGAATATTTCTAAAAAACAGGAGTTTGTACCTATGTACCACAGAGGTGCCCACTAAGGTAAGGGGCATCGACTGGCCAGAGAAAAGACTAGGTCCCAAGAGTGTGAGGTAGGCTTAAGCCAACAGAATGACTTAAAGGTGGAGAGTAAGGAGGAAATGCAGAGGAAATGCTGGTTATGAAGACAGTGGTATAGTGGAAGAAGGCCCCTGTAATGAATTACGAGAAAAGTGAAAAACCAAAGGGAATACAGGGGCTTCAGGAAAACTCCTTAGAATACTGGAAGAGTTACATTTTCTCAGAGAAAGGCTGGATTCAGAAGTCCCTCCACCTGTTCTGTCTTGAGAGAAAGTAAAACACCCAGCTTCTGACAGTCTGGAGGAAAAGGGGAACCTCAATCTGTTTGACAATCAGATAGGCTGGTTAAGTTTTATACGAGCCAAACAGGAAGATGAAACTCTAAGTTGTGTGAGTGGGCGAACGAGTGAGTAAGTAAGCGAGAGAGAGAGAGACATAAAACATCTCTAGAATAATGAGAGAAGATAGTCCCAAGGGACACGCACCAGGTTACCACTACTCAACTAGAGAATGATCACTTGTATATGGTAGAAACAGAAAGAGGTGACCTTTACAACTACTGATACCCAAGCCTTTTAGACAAATGATTATGAAACTTGCTTATAGCCATGTCTTGGTGGGCCATCTAGGGATGGACAAAACCAAAGCAAAAGTCCTGGATAGGACATCTGATACCTTGAGTGTCGTCTGATGGCTCCTAACTCAGACTTCTGAAATCTTTTAATCCCTATGTTCATGATCAAGTCCCTTTTGAAAAAACTGCAATGGATACAGTGGGGCCACTAGTCAGGTCTAGCAGCATACAGAAGTACATACTGGTGATGCTAGACTATGCCATTCTTTAATAACATGTAATAAAATTCTGATAATAGTTCATGGAAGGCCAAAAGTGCTAAACTGAGAATTTATAATACATTATTTAAGATCCAATTGTATTCTGTATTACTTTTTTATTTGTGTTAAAAAAGTAATTGCTTAAGATAGGAAAAATTGGGACCAGCTCTGACACGGTTTAGTCCTTCAGAGTTATTGTATAGCAGCAGGCAGAGTACTTTTACACATACTGACAGAGATGAGGGAAGAAGAAAGGACACATTTAGAAGTGTCACTGAACTATTATGGCCTTCAGTCTTTCCTGAAGGTCTGTATAACTGTGAGTTTTATGTAGAGGATCAAGTTATGGCTCTTGTCCCCATGCACACAAACAAGACAGTTGTCATCACAACACACAAAGCCACATTTCGTTGGGTCTCAACAACCGAGCCCATAAGGAGAAATACTCCACAACCCAATATTCTGGTCATATCAGACTCCTTTGTGAGACACACAGATTTCCCTCTTACCAGGCTGGATAAGGAGAAGCTTACAGTTTGTTGCCTTTCAGGGGCCAGGCTCCGGCAGGTCATGCTAGCTCTTGTGTCACTTACCCCTAAGTACCAGTATGACTCAGTCTTTCTATGTGGGTGTGAATTACCTGTGATGAACTTCCTTGGACTATATGAAAAGACACATGACTGAGCTCTCACAATACGTGTAACAGGCAGTTATGAGACTAGCACTGAGCAGCATTCTACCATCTCCAAGGATGGTGCCACAATACCAGCAGCAAAATAATCAATTTTAACAACTGGCTTTACTAGTGGTGTCATTCCAACGGGGTCCAATACTTGACAGCCTGGGAGGACATAGTTAACAGGTTACTCTGCTTTGCCAGGCAAGGTCCACAACTGTCACCTCTCGGCCTTCGGACATTGGTCAAAAAATTATCCACCCCTACAGTGGCTTTTTTAGGCACCGAAAAACCTTGCAACATAACAAAAGTTACTCAGGACAAACTAAAGGTGTTACTGCTCAATACTAGGCTCTCCACAAGAAAATGCTGTCCCTAGAAGCTCTCCTCACCCTGCAGAATGCTGATATCTGCATAGTTACTGAAACATGGTTCAAAGCCATGGAAGGCACTCCAGCAGTGCAGGGCTATAGCGTCTTTCAAAAGTTCTGATCATCCACTGAACAACAAAGAGCAAAACGCAGAGATGTACCTATCTACATAAAGGATAAGCACACTTCAAGTCTGTTCAAACAATATGACATGCTTGAGCTACACCACTGTCGATGGGAAAAATCCATTACCATATTCTTGCTAGCTACAGGTCCCCCACCATGAACCAGTAAACCCATACATCATACCTGAAATTACTAGAATCACTCACCATCCAGCCCAATACAATACACATGGGTGATTTTAATTACCCCTCCTCTAACTGGGAGTCATACACGACCACTAACATGCAGGCCCAAAGATTTCTTGACTTTGTAAATTCAAATGCCCTAAAGCAACTAGTCTGCACTCCCGCTAGGGGAATAAACATCCTAGATCTGGTACTCACAAATAAGGCAGAGTGTTGCAAACCCACTGCGTGTGATGTCTTCACTGGTATGATCAGATCACAAGGCTATCTTCCTTGAAATAAAGGTAAAACTAGTCACCCCACCTAATCCCCAAAACTTTAAGAACATCTCTAAGGTAAATCACTCCCCTATTAAGAGATGGCATAGCTAGTTTCCAAGGGCTCCCAAATCCAGAAAACACAGAAACGTATGCAGAGGCATACACAAAAGCCCTGTATGACTAAACAACTGCATAGAAAGGGCAGCACCAAATTGAAATAAACCCAGGTCAAACCACAAAAACAAGCTAACCAGGTGGTATTAATAGGTTGTACAATGAAAGAAAATCCTTTAGAGAAGAAAGAGGGAATGTGCACAGCAGAGTAAAAAGTCCCTCATTAGTCTAAACAAGTGAATCAAGGAACTAGTCAAGTCTCTGAAAGCACACTTTGAGATAAAAATAGCTTCCAAAGATAAGGATAACCATAGGGCATTTTTTTCATTTATGTATGCAGTCTTAAGGGCAATACCAAACAATGTGCGAAATTAGTTGTTGAAGTTATCACCTATACAAACCTGCTGGCTGACACATTTTGCTCAAATTTCACCTCCCCTTCACCCCTAGTTCTCCCCTAAGAAATACCCTCCACCGCCCCAGCACCAATTATCACCAAAGTACAGGTTGGAACTTCTCTCTCTGTTAAAAGCATGGCTTCAATGGGGCCTGATAACATACCAGGTTGCCTCTTAAACAGCTTAAATCAGGAGTTATCAGAGCCATTAAGATCAAAGTTTAACCACAACCTCTGGACTAGCTTTGTCCTGATACAGTGGAGGACTGCAACAGCCATCCCTCTGCATAAAGGGGGACCACCTATTCACCGAGGAAATTAAAGACCCATAAGTTTGACTAGTCTTATATGTAAGGCCATGGAAAGAATAACCATAGACCTGATAAATAATGAAATAGGAAGCCTCCAAACACTGGATCTGACCCAGTTTGGCTGTGTCAAGGGCAGGTCATGCCTACTGAATCTGGTGGATTGTTTGAGAAAGTAAAACAGTACATACTGCTTACCTCAACCTGGCTAAGGCATCTGACACAATTCCTCATTCAGATATTACAAATAAACTCTTAAAACTGGGTATAAATTCTTATTTCACCAGATGGATAATCAATTAGCTCATGGACAGGACATGCATAGTTAAACTGGGTGAATCCAGATCCAGCAAGAGGCCATTTACTAGTGGTATGCCACAGGGCTTAGAATTCCACGGTGGTACAGCGGTAGGGTTGTTACCTCACAGCAAGAGGTTCTCCCGTTCGATTCTCAGCTTGGCTTGGGAGTGCCTTCAGTGTGGAGTCGGCATGTCCTCCCCGCGGTTGGGTAGTATTCGAAAGACATGCGTGCGTAAATGGGTCTGCCTTCGTTGAAGGTTGGGTGTCGAGCTGGCACCTCGGCGTTTCGTAAAGAAATCTACTGCCAATCATTAGGGGACCGGAGTTCCACTGTGGCGACCCCTTACCGGGAAAAAGCCGAAAGACAAACAAACATGCCACAGGACTTAGTGCTGGGACCACACCTGTTCAGAATATACTTCTCTGAACTCAGACTAATGTGGAAGGCCACTGGATGACAAAGTTTGCAGACAACTGCAAGCAAGGGGAAATAAATGAATCCCCCAACACTGTAGCTATCCTTCAAGAGGGAGTAGATCAGACAAATGACTGGTGCCAAAACCATGGCCTAAAACTAAAGTGAAAAAAATGTATTATCATACCCTTCGGAAGTCAAATACTCCTGCAAACTACAAAATCAATGGCATACCCTTAACAGTAGACTCTGAGGTGAGAGATCTAGGAACACAGATGCACAGTAGCCTGAACTTTACCTCCGAGTTATCGAAAAAATCCCTTCTATGTGGCACAACTTATAAGTAAAGCTATGGCATCAGATCCAAGGAAATTGTAGTCCCATTGTACTCAGCCCTCAGACCAATGTGTCATTTGTCATGCACATCCATTGCGTTACCTTAGCAAGAAAAACAACAACAGAAAAACTAAGTACTCCACCACTGACCAGAAAATGCCACCAATCTAACTTAAAAAACAAAAACCACAACAGCTAGAAACATGAAGTCTGAATCGTTGGTACAAAAGAGCCAAATGTATTGTGTATTTAATAAATTCAAGTTGTGATTGTGCTCCTGCTTGCCAAGGTTTTTATCTTCACCACTGAAAGTGAGTGCTTGGCCATCATATGGGCCTTAGGATCACTGAGGAATTACATACTTGACAGTTTTCAGCCTAATCATAAATAATGCCTCCAGTGGCTTCATCAACAAAAGGAAGGGAATATCAAGATGTGCAGGGAGGCCCTAGCATTACAGCCTTTCCATTTCTGAATACAGTATCTCCCCGGTAGTAACCAAAAGAACACAGATAATCTGTCCAGGGCCTACAGACTATCTAGCTTGCTTGATGTTGCTGGGTTGAAGCTGGATTGAGGGGGAGGTCAATTATAACATAGCGTGGAAATCCCACTGGATATATCAGGCAACTGAAGTTTATCTCTGTTGGTAATTTCAGTAAGCAGTTGGCACTTCACAACTGATTTGGCAGGAATAAAGACACCTTGCTGAAGTTTCAAGCAGTTTATTCAGTTAGGTAGGTGGATGTGTGTTCTTGTTAGTCCTGTCACCCTCTGGGTCACAAGTGGGATACTAGACCTGACTTGAACTTTCTGGATTAACTCTGTGTTTTGTATCTAATAATGGGTATCCTCCCTGAAGGCTCGTATTGTAACAAATCCATTGGGGATGCCAGACACACTGACAATTTTTAGTTTTCTATGGTACATTTCTCAGATGCTTACTGATAAAACATAACAATTTACCGTACATGCCTTTTAATAGCAAACACTTCAGGATGCACAGGGTAATTTGTATGTCTCTGGCTAAGACAGATTATCTAACAGAACTAAAGCGTAGAACTAACTACATGCATTAAAGCCAGTCCATTTATTATGTGACCATTTATTTACAACTTATTTACAAATGAGGTAATTACTTCTTATCAAAAGGAGTATCCCAATTGTTCTTGTCATGCTCCTGCTATTACCAAGCAGTTATAATTACGATGTGTCAGTTCTTTATCACTTTGCATTGTCACAAATTTGCAATTATATGGAATGTTCCTTTCATGACCATTGGTCGTATCCATGGCATTAAAGAAACGCATTTTACATTCAGTTACATATTCATTAAAGCCTGTTAGTTAGAATTATCCTGTGTCAGTCTGGCCTTTCATGGCAGTTAGAGAAGTAAATATTAAAAAGAGGCAGATGCACATAATCGGCTCACCAATGTCCAACATTGTGATTAGGCTCAGTCCCATGCAGTTAATTCACAAAAGTGAAAGGAACCCAAGGACAACCCAACAACCAAGGTTCAGAAGACTGAATCTTTAAGTACATACATTAACAAGCCTAACTCCTGAAGTAATATATGGAAAAAATCAGTGATGGAGTGGCCACAGTGCAAAAGTCTGCAGTGAAGATATTCTTAAAAGCAAGCAATGGAACACTACTGATATACTGGGGTGGCATTTGTAGAATTTTTCCAACATCTTGATGCTAATGGCCAGCCAAATGAAAATGATTTCTTTGGAAAGTGTTATGTCCTTTCCTCCCCACAGTGAAGGAGACAAGCATCTCTTCATTCTTTCAAAACTCATGCATCTGCATCAGGTAAAAAGCTGCTCTGACATGCACATCTAGTGTTTGAAGGTTCTCAAATACAGGTTTGGCACAAGCAAAGAAAACAAAGAGTTGAATGAACTGGGTCAGGGAAAATTCTGATACAACTTTTAAAGGAAAATGTGGTTTAGTCTTAAGGGACACCCAAATCAATCTGAAAGATTAGATAGGGCTCTCTATTACATGAGGGACAGCAGCTCTGAGATCTTACAAGTGGATGTTATAGCAACCAGGAAAATAAAACATTGCCACAAAATGAGCAGGTCTGAATTAGGGATGGTCAAGCCAGTCCACAATGAAACTCAGGTCACAAGGAGAGAGAGGCAGCACTTCTTTAAAGAAATACTTAACTTGCCAGTTCAAGGACACAACCCTGCCCTCTGTAATATACACTATATTTGTAAGAAACTGGTATCTTTAGTTTCTATTAGAAATCAAGAATGTATATCATGTGATCTGACATCCTTCATGTGATGTGCTGATGAAGCTGGGAGCAGGCAACCCCTATCTCACTCCCAGCTCAGATGACATAAAAAGTGAAAGTTTTGACTATTATACAGATTACCCAAGCTGGAGAAGCAAAGGGGAGAAAAGAATGAAGAAGTGAAGCCCATTCACCTTGTGAAGACTAGTAGAGATGGGTGAAGGCTGCCAGCCAAGTAAAATAGAATTTGGTACATAATTCTGTCATTTGTAAATATAAATGTTGAAATACAGGCATGTTTTCTTAAATGAAAGAATATGCTGTGAAATGTTGAACTTAAAACAATGTAGCAACATTGCCCTCTGCTGTAAAGAAAGCTAAGTCAAGCATTTCTTATCTGTCCTTTGAAGTTTAAATTATTTCATGTGTGTCCCTTTGAAGTTAGAATTGGGAGTCAATGAGTCTGGGGTGAAGCATCCTGTCTATTGTTTTAACTTAAGGAATAATTACTAGAGTTTACATGTGGAATGTCTTTTATTGATGTAGTTTCCTGCAGGCGCAAGATAATAATTATGTAGCATCTGTTAGCCTGGGAACACCAGGAAAGTGTAAAAAGAAATGATGTAATGGGAACAAGGACTGCAATAGCAATTTAAACAGAGAGAATAAGAAGGCATTAAGCATTTTTGCCTTGATCATCCAACTTCACAGCACTGTCTTGGTCATATGTAAGCTATCTTAGACTTGTGTTTTCTTTTATAAATAGCTAGGAACTAGAAAGTTTAAACTAAGTGTTTTTCTGTGATGTCAGAACTGTACTACTGAATTATTTTTAAGTATTTATGTGTGATATCTGAACTCTTGACTAGCACTGTGTAGCAGAAAGTATTGTCTTGTGGTTTTAATTATTTATTATTAAATATTTTAAAACCTTTCAACTGTGGCTGTTTTGTGTAGAGATAATTTAAGCTTTAGAGTACATTGCATATTTATAGAGTTTACTGACCAAGTCACTCTAATAAGCCTTGACTGTTTAGTCATACTACCAATTGGATAATAATATTGCACAGTAATAATTGGACACCCTTTTAAGGGCCTTTGAGTAGCTGATAAGTATTAGTGAGTGGTGGCAAGTGAAACTACCATATAGTCTGGGAGAAAGGGGCACAGGTGGAGAAACTGTGCCAGCCTTCCCCAGGAGTGTCTGTGTGGTTGTATAAACTCTTCTCAAAGTGCATGAGTGTTTGTGTGTCAGCAACTTCGGCAGGGACACGAAGCACTGGTTGGACAGAGAGAGTGCTAGAGGTTTTAGCTTGCCCACTATGCTATCTGGACCCTATAGCTGTGCCAGTGGGGAGTCTTATTGGGGACCTGGAGAGCAAGGGAGTGATCAGCCCCAGACTGACTGTGACCTCTGTGTGTTCTTAAGGGAAATTGCACTTTACTGTGTGTATTTGTTATCCTTTCCTCATATATGATGGTGTTAGTGGTGATGATTGAGGCTCCTTGATTGCTGGGCCAGGGCATGGGCGTCACATTTGTGGTGGCAGTGGTGGAATATCCTCACATTTGTGTTTGGCAGTGGTGGGATATCCATATCACATATTAATTAGTTGGCAAATATTAATTGGCTTGTAGTGGTGTGGGGAGAGTGAATCCCTGTAGCTTGTATACAGTATGCTTTGAAGGTGTTTTTGTACTCTAAAACAGCCACGCAGTGAATACTCGAGTTCAGATCACAATTGCTTTATTTATTTTGTTAGCTTAGTTAGTCAGGGTGAGCAGGCAGCATGTTAGCAGAGGAGTATGGAAAGCTGACAAGGAGCCAGCTGGCAGAGATGTGCCAGGCTAGGGGACTGGTGTATGGAAACCTGACTAGGCAGACCTGACTGCAGCCTTGGTTACAGCTGCATCAGAAAACAGCAACCAAGAGGACAATCAGACTGACAGTGGAGATATAATACCCTCGGAGAATGGACAGCTCAACCTTTCCGCAGTGGACTTAAAAATCCAGCTGAAGCTAAAGAGACTTGAGTTGGAGGCCAGGAGTGTGGAATTAGAAGCAGCTGAGAGACTGAGGCGTCTACAGAGTGAGGAGAATGAGAAACTGCTACACCTAGAAGCTGAGGAAAAAGAGAGGCACAGGCAGCATGAGAAGGAGATGCTGACTCTTTGTCAAGAGTCATGGAGGTAATGGGGAAGGGAGTAACTGGACCCCATAAGCACAAAAGGTCAGTAAATTTCTTCCGCAGTTTAAAGAGGGGAAGCCACTAGTCAAGGTACACATCCAAGAGTTAGGGTTAAATGTTTTGAATGTAACCAGTGGGGCCATGTGGCATACAGGTGTCCATGGAGGCAAGGTGGGGAACAAAAGGTGAGGGAGCCAGTAAGTGGGAAAGACAAAATGCCAATAGTAGGTTGTCTTGAGACAACAGGGATACCGAACTACCATCCTGCAGATGTCCTGATAGGGAAGGATTTGGATGAGGCAGTACCATGTGCTTATGCAGTTGCACGCGGTCAGGCTAGGAGACAAGCATGTGGCTCTGGTAGCCTGGGGAAGACCCAGACAGACCACATACTTCCAGCCAGGACTGGTGAGGTAGTTACTTCAGGGAGGGAGCTACTCTGTAGCAGTGAGACTGAATGCGAGCCACAGCTGCTTGTGGGTATTGATGTTCCCTTGTCAGAGTGACTAGTACCCAGGCTGACAGTGAGGCACCACTGTCAGAGGATGCCAGACTTACTGTGGAAGGGGAGCTGGGAAGGGGTACAAGGAAAGAGTTGAGACAGGCTCAGCTCTCAGACCCTACACTGCAAGGCCTGAGGCAGGTAGCCAGGGAGGCATCTGATTCTCAAGGAAAGGGGAATCTGTATAGTGGGACAAAGGGTTACTATACAGAGAGTGGACCCCTGAGGGTGAGCAGAAAGGTGAGAGAGTACAGCAGTTGGTAGTGCCTAGAGCCTGCCGTCTGGCGCTTCTAGCCATAGCCCATGATATTCCAGCGTTGTCGCCTCACAGCAAGACGTTGTCGTGTTCGATTCTCAGCTAGAGCGTCTTCTGTGTTTGAGGTCTGTGTGTATGGGCGTGCTTTCGTTGAAAGTTGTGCGCCAGGGCTGGTAACTCGGCACATAAAAATCCACTACCACACATTAGCGGACCGGAGTTCCGCTGTGGCGACCCCTAACCGGGACAAGCCGAAAGACACAACAACATGGGCATAAAATGTACCAAGAGGCGTATTATGCTGAACTTCTACTGGCCTGGAATTTCTAGAGATGTAACAGAGTACTGCAGGATCTGTGAGCAGTGCCAAAAGGTAGGCAAGGCAAAAGACAAGGTGAGAGCTCCTTTGATGCCTTTGCCTGTGATTGAGGAGCCATTTCGGAGGGTAGCTATGGATATTGTGGGTCCTCTGACTACCCCAAGTTCCACAGGGAAAAAGTATATCCTAGTGGTAGTGGATTATGCTACACAATACCCTGAGGCAGTGGCTTTGTCCTCCATTGAGGCAGAGAAGGTGGCAAATGCTTTGTTAGAGATTTTCAGCAGGGTAGGTTTCCCATAAGAAATACTGACTGACAGAGGTGCCATTTTCCTGTCAGACCTGCTGGATTGTCTGTGAAAGTCCTGTGGGGTGAAGCACATGAAGACCACCTCCTACCATCCCCAGACTAATGGTTTTGTTGAGAGGTTAAACTCTACAATCAAGTCTATGCTATCGGCATTTGCAGATCAGTTTAAGAGGGAGTGGGGCAACTATTTGCCTCATTTGTTGTTTGCTTACAGAGAAGTTCCCCAGGAATCCACAGGTTTTTCATCCTTTGAGTTGGTGTATGGGCATAGGGTGAGGGGACTTCTAGATTTAATTTAAGATGAGTGGGCAGGTGAGTCCGAGTCTCACAAGGATTCTGTTGTGGCATACGTCCTAAACCTCAGGACAAGGCTCAGGGAACTCATGGGCTTGGCCCAGAAGAACCTGGCAGAAGCCCAACAACAGAAAAAGGTGTGGTATGACAATAATGCTCGAGCTAGAGAGTATGCTGTGGGGTAGCAGGTAATGGTTCTCATTCCTGCCAGACACAACAAGCTGCAAGCAGCTTGGGAGGGACCCTTTAAGGTGGTAAGAAAGGTAAGTGATGTTAACTACATGGTGGAACTGCTAGGCAGAAGGCAGGAGCACAAATTGTACCATGTTATCATGATGAAACCTTACCATGATAGGGAGGCCCTTGTGTTTAGCATTCGCAGTGGATTGCAGGAGGAGTCTGAGGGAGATCTGGAAACTGATCTCATCAGTGAGGCTCGGGCTGACACCTCAGTGGAAGGGGTAGCAATGTCCCAGCAGCTATCTCTTACCCAGGTTTGAGAAATCCGAGCAGTGTTGCAGGACTTTGGGGACATGTTCACTGGGAAACCAGGGTGCACCCACCTAGAGCAGCACCAGGTGGATACAGGACCGCAGAGGCCTATTAGGCAGGCCCCTTACAGAGTGCCTGAGAGAGTCAAACAGACTCTGAGGGAGGAGGTACAGAAGATTTTGGAGCTAGGGGTGATTCAAGAGTCCAACAGTCCCTGGGCCTCCTCAGTGGTGCTGATGCCAAAGAAGGATAACAGCACCAGGTTCTGTGTGGACTACAAGAAATTAAATAGTCACACAAAGTCAGATGCTTACCCCATGCCTAGGACAGATGAGGCCCTACAGCAGCTGGGTGGGGCTAAGTATCTTACAACCATTGATCTTACCAAGGGTTACTGGAAGGTGCCCTTGACTCCCAGTGCTAGAGAGAAGTTAGCCTTTGTGACTTCTTTTGGCTTGTATGAGTTCCCAAAGATGCCCTTTGGGATGAAGAATGCCCCACTGACTTTCCAGAGGCTGGTAGGTCATATCCTAGTAGGAGCAGGAGGGTTTGCCCTTGCTTACCTAGATGATATTGCCATCTACAGCCATTCCGGGCCAGAGCACCTTCAGCATGTCAGGGAGGTGCTGGGCAGACTACAGAGGGCATGGTTAACCATTAAGCCGAGCAAATGTCAGGTGGGTATGGCAGAGGTCTCCTACCTAGGACATAGAGTGGGGAGTGGTAAGATAAGGCCAGAACCTGCCAAAGTGGAAGCCATTCAGGCATGGCCTGCACCTGTTACCAAAAAGCAGGTGAGGGTATTTTTAGGGACAGCAGGGTACTACAGAAGGTTTGCCCCCAGTTATAGTACCATGGCTGCAACCCTCACAGACCTGACAAGGAAGAACAGGCCAGATAAGGTAGTGTAGACCCCAGCATGTGAGCAGGCATTCCAGATGCCCAAAGAAGCATTGGGAGGACCCACTGTATTAGCCAGTGCAGATTACAGCAAAGAATATGTTATGCAGGTAGATGCTTTGAACCATGGGGTGGGGGCTGTACTTAGCCAGATTTCTTCAGAGGGGGAAGAGCACCCAGTGGTTTATCTCAGTCGTAGGCTCCAACCCAGGGAGGAATGCTATGCAGCTGTAGAAAAGGAATATCTAGCCATACTGTGGGCACTGCAGAAACTTCAGGCCTTATCTGTATGGAAGAAAATTCACTGTTATGACACATCACAACTCCCTAACATGGTTAAATAGAGCCAGCCAGCAAAATGCCAAGTTGCTAAGATGGAGCCTAGGGTTGCAAGCATATATGTCAGTGCAGCACCGCAGTGGGATTAGCAATGCCAATGCAGATGGGCTCTCAAGACACGGAATGGGTAAGGTATACTCAGATAGACCTAACTCTCTCAAGCGTTTCTCAAGGGTCACTTGAAAAATTAGCTTGAGTTCTCCGGGGGGGGGGGGGGGGTGTGAAGACTGGTAGAGACTGGTGAAGGCTGCCAGCCTAGTCAAATACAATTTGGTACATATTTCTGTCATTTGTAAATATAAATGTTGAAATACAGGTGTGTTTTCTTAAATGTAAGAATATGTTGTGAAATGATGAACTTAAAACAATGTAGCAACATTGCCCTCTGCTGTAAAGAAAGCTAAGTCAAGCATTTCTTATCTGTCCTTTGAAGTTAGAATTTTGAGTCGATGAGTCTGGAGTGAAGCATCCTGCCTATACCTACTCAGCACAGATCCTCGTGGTGGCCAGCAGAGTAATCCAAGCTTCAGAGAGCTAAAAAAGCGACTTTACCTGATTTAAGTATATTTTTTGTGGCTTTCCACTTCTATTTATCTAGCAACTGTATTTCGCCTGCTTGCTGATACATTGTTATTGTTTATTCTGCATTTATTCTGTTATTGCACTTGTTTCTCAGTTTGTTACTTTTAAAATCTGTAACTGTTGCAAATTGTTTGTGTAGGCTGTGATAGCCGATTTATAAGTGTTTACTGTATCTGTTTCTGCTTGTTTTCTGAAAAAAAAAAAAAAAAAAAAATCTCTTGTTTTCCCGCCTTACTGAGCTAGAATAGTCCAGTTTCAGAGCTTGCTGATCCCTGGACTTTGTTTGCAGTTCCTGTTACTGATTCTTTACCTAATTTGGAAGAGAGGAAGTTCCCTTGCTTAGCAGTGGGAGTGGGAAGCACTGAGCTGCCTGTTGGTCCAGTTTTGTGAGGTTTCAGCCAGCAACTTGTAGTTTATTGGTCGTTTTGGGCCAGTTCCCAGCTTCTTTCAGCCCCTGATATAAAACGCTAAACTGGTTTTTAGCTTGTACCTACTCAGCACAGATCCTCGTGGTGGCCAGCAGAGTAATCCAAGCTTCTGAGAGCTAAAAAAGCGACTTTACCTGATTTAAGTATATTTTTTGTGGCTTTCCACTTCTATTAATCTAGCAACTGTATTTCGCCTGCTTGCTGATACATTGTTATTGTTTATTCTGCATTTATTCTGTTATTGCACTTGTTTCTCAGTTTGTTACTTTTAAAATCTGTAACTGTTGCAAATTGTTTGTGTAGGCTGTGATAGCCGATTTATAGCATTTATAAGTGTTTACTGTATCTGTTTCTGCTTGTTTTCTGGAAAAAAAAAAAAAAATATATCTCTTGTTTTCCCGCCTTACTGAGCTAGAATAGTCCAGTTTCAGAGCTTGCTGATCCCTGGACTTTGTTTGCAGTTCCTGTTACTGATTCTTTACCTAATTTGGAAGAGAGGAAGTTCCCTTGCTTACCAGTGGGAGTGGGAAGCATTGAGCTGCCTGTTGGTCCAGTTTTGTGAGGTTTCAGCCAGCAACTTGTAGTTTATTGGTCGTTTTGGGCCAGTTCCTAGCTTCTTTCAGCCCCCTGATATAAAAAACGCTAAATGCGCGTTTTTTAGCTTGTACCTACTCAGCACAGATCCTCGTGGTGGCCAGCAGAGTAATCCAAGCTTCAGAGAGCTAAAAAAGCGACTTTACCTGATTTAAGTATATTTTTTGTGGCTTTCCACTTCTATTTATCTAGCAACTGTATTTCACCTGCTTGCTGATACATTGTTATTGTTTATTCTGCATTTATTCTGTTATTGCACTTGTTTCTCAGTTTGTTACTTTTAAAATCTGTAACTGTTGCAAATTGTTTGTGTAGGCTGTGATAGCTGATTTATAGCATTTATAAGTGTTTACTGTATCTGTTTCTGCTTGTTTTCTGAAAAAAATAAATAAATAAATAAAATATCTCTTGTTTTCCCACCTTACTGAGCTAGAATAGTCCAGTTTCAGAGCTTGCTGATCCCTGGACTTTGTTTGCAGTTCCTGTTACTGATTCTTTACCTAATTTGGAAGAGAGGAAGTTCCCTTGCTTACCAGTGGGAGTGGGAAGCATTAAGCTGCCTGTTGGTCCAGTTTTGTGAGGTTTCAGCCAGCAACTTGTAGTTTATTGGTCGTTTTGGGCCAGTTCCTAGCTTCTTTCAGCCCCCTGATATAAAAACTCTAAACGGCGTTTTTAGCTTGTACCTACTCAGCACAGATCCTCGTGGTGGCCAGCAGAGTAATCCAAGCTTCAGAGAGCTAAAAAAGCGACTTTACCTGATTTAAGTATATTTTTTGTGGCTTTCCACTTCTATTTATCTAGCAACTGTATTTCGCCTGCTTGCTGATACATTGTTATTGTTTATTCTGCATTTATTCTGTTATTGCACTTGTTTCTCAGTTTGTTACTTTTAAAATCTGTAACTGTTGCAAATTGTTTGTGTAGGGTGTAGGCTGTGATAGCCAATTTATAGCATTTATAAGTGTTTACTGTATCTGTTTCTGCTTGTTTTCTGAAAAAAAAAAAATATCTCTTGTTTTCCCGCCTTACTGAGCTAGAATAGTCCAGTTTCAGAGCTTGCTGATCCCTGGACTTTGTTTGCAGTTCCTGTTACTGATTCTTTACCTAATTTGGAAGAGAGGAAGTTCCCTTGCTTACCAGTGGGAGTGGGAAGCATTGAGCTGCCTGTTGGTCCAGTTTTGTGAGGTTTCAGCCAGCAACTTGTAGTTTATTGGTCGTTTTGGGCCAGTTCCTAGCTTCTTTCAGCGCCCTGGTATAATAAACGCTAAACGCGCGTTTTTTAGCTTGTACCTACTCAGCACAGATCCTCGTGGTGGCCAGCAGAGTAATCCAAGCTTCAGAGAGCTAAAAAAGCGACTTTACCTGATTTAAGTATATTTTTTGTGGCTTTCCACTTCTATTTATCTAGCAACTGTATTTCGCCTGCTTGCTGATACATTGTTATTGCTTATTCTGCATTTATTCTGTTATTGCACTTGTTTCTCAGTTTGTTACTTTTAAAATCTGTAACTGTTGCAAATTGTTTGTGTAGGCTGTGATAGCCGATTTATAGCACTTATAAGTGTTTACTGTATCTGTTTCTGCTTGTTTTCTGAAAAAAAAACAAAACAAAAAAATATATCTTGTTTCCCGCCTTACTGAGCTAGAATAGTCCAGTTTCAGAACTTGCTGATCCCTGGACTTTGTTTGCAGTTCCTGTTACCGATTCTTTACCTAATTTGGAAGAGAGGAAGTTCCCTTGCTTACCAGTGGGAGTGGGAAGCATTGAGCTGCCTGTTGGTCCAGTTTTGTGAGGTTTCAGCCAGCAACTTGTAGTTTATTGGTCGTTTTGGGCCAGTTCCTAGCTTCTTTCAGCCCCCTGATAAAAAAAACGCTAAACGCATTTTTTTTAGCTTGTACCTACTCAGCACAGATCCTGGTGGTGGCCAGCAGAGTAATCCAAGCTTCAGAGAGCTAAAAAAGCGACTTTACCTGATTTAAGTATATTTTTTGTGGCTTTCCACTTCTATTTATCTAGCAACTGTATTTCTCTTGCTTGCTGATACATTGTTATTGTTTATTCTGCATTTATTCTGTTATTGCACTTGTTTCTCAGTTTGTTACTTTTAAAATCTGTAACTGTTGCAAATTGTTTGTGTAGGCTGTGATAGCTGATTTATAGCATTTATAAGTGTTTACTGTATCTGTTTCTGCTTGTTTTCTGAAAAAAAAAAAAAAATATCTCTTGTTTTCCCACCTTACTGAGCTAGAATAGTCCAGTTTCAGAGCTTGCTGATCCCTGGACTTTGTTTGCAGTTCCTGTTACTGATTCTTTACCTAATTTGGAAGAGGAAGTTCCCTTGCTTACCAGTGGGAGTGGGAAGCATTGAGCTGCCTGTTGCTCCAGTTTTGTGAGGTTTCAGCCAGCAACTTGTAGTTTATTGGTCGTTTTGGGCCTGTTCCTCGCTTCTTTCAGCCCCTGATATAAAAGCGCTAAACGCTGCTTGTAATTTACTCAGCTTTGGCGTTTTTAACCTTCTACTCAACACAGATCCTCCTGGTGGGCCCAGCGGAAATTAATCCAAGCTTCAGAGAGCTAAAAGCGAGCGACTTTACCGATTGAATTTAAGTATATATTTTTGTGGCTTCCACTCTATTTATCTAGCAACTTCTATTTCTACCGCTTGCTGATACATTGTTATTGTTTATTCTGGCATTTATTCTGTTATTGCATCTTTGTTTCTCAGTTTGTTATCTAGCAACTGTATTACGCCTGCTTGCTGATACATTGTTATTGTTTATTCTGCATTTTATTCTGTTATTGCACTTGTTTCTCAGTTTTATTGCTTTTAAAAGTCTGTGTTTTCTGCAAAAAACAAAACAAAAAAATATATCTTGTTTCCCCGAACTTGCCGCAAATTGTTTGTGGGGCACCTAATTTGTGATAGCGGTTTCGCTTAGCAGTTTATAGGAAGCATTTGTTTACTGTATCTCTTTCTCCTTGTTTTTTGAAAAAAAAAAAACAAAAAATATATATCTTGTTTCCCTTACTACAGGCTAAGAATAGTCCAGTTTCAGAACTTGCTGATCCTTGTTGGTTGTTTAGCTGCAGTTCCTTTTACTGATTCTTTAAACTTGTAGTTTATTGGTCGTTTTGGGCTATTTTTCAGCCCCTGATATAAAAAACGCAACCTAATTTGGAAGAGGGAAGTTCCTTGCTTACCAGTGGGAATTAGGAAGCATTAGGCTACCTGTTGGTCCAGTTATGTGAGTTTAGCCAATAACTTGTAGTTTATTGGTGGATTTTGGGCCATTTTTTTAGCTTGTTTCAGCCCCTGATATAAAAAGCCTTCATGGCAGCGTTTTTAGCTTGTACTTTCTCAGCACAGATCCTTGTGGTGGCCAGCAAGAGTAATCAAGCTCCAGAGAGCTAGCTAAAAAGCGACACTTACTGATTTAAGTATATTTTTGTGGCTTTCACTTCTATTTAAGCAACCGTATTTCGCCGGCTTTTCCGCTTCTATTTATCTAGCAACTGTATTTAGCCTGCTTGCGGTACGTTGTTATTGTTATTCTGCATTTATTCTTATTAAGTTTATTCTGTATTTATTCCCCGCACTTGTTTCTCAGTTTGTTACTTTTAAAATCTGTAACTGTTGCAAATTGTTTGTGTAGGGTGTAGGCTGTGATAGCCAATTTATAGCATTTATAAGTGTTTACTGTATCTGTTTCTGCTTGTTTTCTGAAAAAAAAAAAAAAAAAAATATCTCTTGTTTTCCCGCCTTACTGAGCTAGAATAGTCCAGTTTCAGAGCTTGCTGATCCCTGGACTTTGTTTGCAGTTCCTGTTACTGATTCTTTACCTAATTTGGAAGAGAGGAAGTTCCCTTGCTTACCAGTGGGAGTGGGAAGCATTGAGCTGCCTGTTGGTCCAGTTTTGTGAGGTTTCAGCCAGCAACTTGTAGTTTATTGGTCGTTTTGGGCCAGTTCCTAGCTTCTTTCAGCCCCCTGATATAAAAAACGCTAAACGCGCATTTTTTAGCTTGTACCTACTCAGCACAGATCCTCGTGGTGGCCAGCAGAGTAATCCAAGCTTCAGAGAGCTAAAAAAGCGACTTTACCTGATTTAAGTATATTTTTGTGGCTTTCCACTTCTATTTATCTAGCAACTGTATTTAGCCTGCTTGCTGATACATTGTTATTGTTTATTCTGCATTTATTCTGTTATTGCACTTGTTTCTCAGTTTGTTACTTTTAAAATCTGTAACTGTTGCAAATTGTTTGTGTAGGCTGTGATAGCCGATTTATAGCATTTATAAGTGTTTACTGTATCTGTTTCTGCTTGTTTTCTGAAAAAAAAAAAAAAAAATATATCTCGTTTTCCCGCCTTACTGAGCTAGAATAGTCCAGTTTCAGAACTTGCTGATCCCTGGACTTTGTCTGCAGTTCCTGTTACTGATCCTTTACCTAATTTGGAAGAGAGGAAGTTCCCTTGCTTACCAGTGGGAGTGGGAAGCATCGAGCTGCCTGTTGGTCCAGTTTTGTGAGGTTTCAGCCAGCAACTTGTAGTTTATTGGTCGTTTTGGGCCAGTTCCTAGCTTCTTTCAGCCCCCTGATATAAAAAACGCTAAACGCGCGTTTTTTAGCTTGTACCTACTCAGCACAGATCCTCATGGTGGCTAGCAGAGTAATCCAAGCTTCAGAGAGCCAAAATAGCGACTTTACCTGATTTAAGTATATTTTTTGTGGCTTTCCACTTCTATTTATCTAGCAACTGTATTTCGCCTGCTTGCTGATACATTGTTATTGTTTATTCTGCATTTATTCTGTTATTGCACTTGTTTCTCAGTTTGTTACTTTTAAAATCTGTAACTGTTGCAAATTGTTTGTGTAGGCTGTGATAGCTGATTTATAGCATTTATAAGTGTTTACTGTATCTGTTTCTGCTTGTTTTCTGAAAAAAAAAAAAAAAAAAAAATATATCTCTTGTTTTCCCGCCTTACTGAGCTAGAATAGTCCAGTTTCAGAGCTTGCTGATCCCTGGACTTTGTTTGCAGTTCCTGTTACTGATTCTTTACCTAATTTGGAAGAGAGGAAGTTCCCTTGCTTACCAGTGGGAGTAGGAAGCATTGAGCTGCCTGTTGGTCCAGTTTTGTGAGGTTTCAGCCAGCAACTTGTAGTTTATTGGTCGTTTTGGGCCAGTTCCTAGCTTCTTTCAGCCCCCTGATATAAAAAACGCTAAACGCGTTTCGCGCCGATGAAGGAGCTGCTACCGTTGCACACTAGGGCAGCGCCGGTTAAGCAGATTTAAACTATTAGGGCTACCTAAAGTCCACTCTTCAAATTTTACCTTAAAACTACCTTCCTCGAACTATACTACTGATCTAATCAGCATATCCTATAACTAAAAAGATCATCTCTACCTGACTCCGAGTAGCCTATTCTGTATCTGTCAAACCTAGCACTTGCTCCTACAGTACTTATCACCAAGATACAGCACTCTTGTTATAGATAGTACCCCAAAAAGGCGAACCCCATTTCTCGGACACCCACATCCCCCGGAATCTCTTTTTAAAGTTTTTTTGTCTATTCCGTCTAGCATGTCGAGGGATCAGTTGCTAGTATCCTCTCCTGCTCAGCTGGTGAACCTGGGAATATTGAGGCAATGTTACAATTGCCTCATGTACACAGACAACCCTCTCCTCCTCCCACAAAACACAAATACATGCGAGAGATGCAACTATACGGCCAAACTGGAGGCTGAGCTCTCTCAACTTAGGACTGGCAAGACCAGACAGGAGGAGAAGGTTACCGCACACACTATAGACCCAGTCTCATATAGTACCATCACAACCTCAAATCATACACATAAACACACAAAGACATACTCGGAGGCTCTGATCAGAAATCTACCAAAACAGCAGAGGCCACCAAAGCAGACACCCAAACAACCACCACCTCAGAACACAACACCTGCAACACATAGACCTCACAGTCAGAGTGTCAAACAGTCACAGCCCTTAAGGCCAAACACAATGCCAGACACACTAGTCATTGGTGACTCCATAGTCAGACACACTGACGTCCCGCTCACCAGACTGAGTAAGGAGAGAGTTACAGTAAGCTGCCTGTTGGGTGCTAGAATCCGCCACATAATGCAAGCACTCAGGTCTCTCAACAGCAGGTAAAAATACGACTCAGTCATTGTCCACGCTGGTGTAAACGACCTGAGACATACCTCCTTGGACTACATGAAAAGAGACATTGAGGAGCTCTCTGATTATGTAGCCAAGGCTGGTATGACCCTGACCTTGAGCAGTATCCTACCTTCACCAAGAATGATGCCACAATACAGAGATAAGATGATCAGCTTTAACAATTGGCTTAAACTCTGGTGTCATTCAAAGGGGATCCAATGTCTGTCTGCCTGGGATGACATGCTGGACAAGCCACGCTGCTTCAAGTAAGGACGTGCACCTGTCACCCCTGGGTTTCCGGATATTGGCAAAGGCTCTTGCCACCCCCATAGTGCCTTTTTTAGGCAAGGCTCAAATTCTAAACCTACCACCCTAGAACACAAAAAAGGAAAAAACTAAGGGTAATGCTGCTCAATGCCAGAAGTCTAAATCTCAAAATGCACGACTCGAGGCCCTTCTCAGTATGGAGAACATCAATGTCTGTGCTGTGACAGAAACCTGGTTCAAGGCTCCTGAGAGCACCCCAGCACTAACAGGTTTTACCTCATACCATGCCCGGCCCCAAAATCCGGACAATACCAAGAAAGGAGGGGGGGTATCCATATTCATCAAGGACACCCACACCTCAAGACTGGTGGCAACGCACGATGCATCGGAGACCATCCAGATGCAATTAACCATAGGCAAGACTGCCCTGCAAATTGTAGCATGTTACAGGCCACCCTCACAAACTCAGGAACCTCACATGGCTTTCCTGAAAACACTGGAGGGGATAAATGTATCTCCAGACACCATCATACTAGGTGACTTCAATTACCCTAATATAGACTGGGAACACTACTCAAGCCCAAACACCCTAGCCCAAAAGTTCCTGGAATTCATAAACTCAAATGCCATGGAACAACTAGTCACCATCCCCACAAGAGGAGAAAACATACTTGATCTCATCATCACGAACATGGGAGCACAATGTTCAACACCGAAGTATACCCTCACTGGTGAGATCAGATCACAACTAATCTTGCTGGAGGTCCTCATCCCACCCCCACCTGAAATAAAAAGACCACAGTAAAAACTTCTAAAGCCGACTTCACACTTCTAAAGACTAGTGTGGTCTCCTTTAAGGCCCCGAGCGTGGAAAACAGTACTCAAGCCGCTGAATCACTTACAAATGCCTTCTACCAGCACCTGCAGGACTGCATGGATAAGGCAATTCCAAGCAAAACAAAGACTCTTTGTATCAAGGGCAAGCGTCCAGTCTGGTGGACCCCAGCCATAAACAAACTCTACAACAAAAGGAGGAAGCTACTACAAGATAGAGCAAAATCCTTAAAAGGTAAGACACCTTTGATCAATATAAGTAAAAAACTAAGAGCTCTCATAAAATCATCCAAAGCAAATTTTGAGAGAAAAATAGCTAAAGACTCAAAAGACAATCATAAGGCCTTCTTTAGCTATGTTAGAAACCTGGGAGGAAACTCCCAGATATGCTCAGAACTAGTTCAAAATGATGTGAAGATTACTGATCCTACAGACATTGCCAACATACTGGCTGACAGGTTCAGTGCAAACTTCTCCCCTCCCCAAAAGGAGAGGTAACTATACCAAATGGTTGCAGCCGCGCAAACAGCTCAAACCCACAACTGAGAACAGCTCTCTACAAAGCAAAAAGCACAGCATCCATGGGACCTGATGGTGTCCCAGGCTGTGTGCTCCACGAACTCAACGAGGAATTAAACCCACAGCTAGGACAGCTGTTTAATCATAGTCTCACCTCTGGATTCGCACTCCAGGAGTGGCGACTGCGACTGTGGTCCCACTTCACAAAGGCGGTGCCTCCACAGACCCTGGAAATTACCGGCCCATTAGCTTGACAAGCCTTATCTGCAAAGCTATGGAGAGGATCATAATGGACCTCATAAATAAAGACATAGGGAATTTGCAGACTTTGGATTCAACCCAGTTTGGCTTTGTCAAAGGCAGATCATGCCTTTTAAACTTGGTCGACTTTTTCGAAACAGTCACCAAAGCCATTGATGAGGGAAAGGCAGTCCATACAGCCTACCTCGATCTGGCGAAGGCCTTCGATACAATACCCCACTCGGGTACCATTGAAAAACTCATCAGCTTAAATGTTAACCCATACATCACAAGATGGGTTGCAAACTGGCTGAGTGACAGAACCCACAGGGTCAGAGTTGCTGGCGCCATGTCAGACTCAAAGCCTGTCACAAGTGGTGTCCCACAGGGCTCAGTCCTGGGTCCATTCTTGTTTGGCATCTACTTTTCCGAAGTACAAGCAAACACAGGAGGGTTATGGCTGACAAAGTTTGCAGATGACTGCAAACTGGGCGCCGTAGTCGAAAACACATCTGAGACAGATATCCTTCAGAAGGGTCTCACAGAAACGGATGACTGGTGCCAGAGCCATGGCCTAAAGTTAAATGCCAAAAAATGCATAGTCATACCCTTCGGGAAAAACAAGGTTACCCCTAGCTACCATATAGGTGGTAATCCTCTGAGCACAGAAGAAGTTATCAGGGACCTGGGGACCCAGGTTGACAGTAGCCTGTCATTCGACACCCATGTAGCTAAAGTAGTTAGGAAGACCTTCTACATTACCCACCTTATCATGAAGGGATTCACATCTAGATCAAGGGAGGTCATAGTCTCCCTATACTCATCACTCATCAGACCAATGATTGAGTACAATGCCCCATTCGAATGTATCTGACCCGACACTTGCAGCAGCTGGAGAGGGCACAAAAGTGCCACACCAAAAGGATAAAGGGTCTCAAAAATCTGTGCTATGCTGCCCGACTGAAAGAACTCCAGCTCTATTCAGTCGCACCGCTTGCTCAGAGGTGACCTTTGCCTGACATACAAGGCCATGTCAAACCCAGATTTGATGAATATGCTTCACCTCAAAAATCTAGATCCGTCAGAGCCACAAGGGCGGAGACTTAAACCTCGACACGGCTATTAATACGTCGTGCTGGAGGGATAGATTCATCACCCAAAGACTCCCTATGCTGTGGAACAAAATCCCGGTATATGTGAGGCAGAGCACCTCGCTGGCCTTGTTCAAGAGAAATCTTGACCAATGGATGGGAGATCGCAGATATACTCCAGGGATTACCTCAGTGTCACTGCTAGACAGAGGCACAGCAAAATAATGGGTATAGTTCCCCATACAAAAGGGGTGGCGTAAGCCACAAAACTATGGGCTAGGCTTATAAATGCCCTCGGGCAGATAGCCTAGTATGAACCTATGAACCTATGAATGTCTTTTATTGATGTAGTTTCCTGAAGGTGCAAGATACCAATTATGTAGTGTCTGTTAGCCTGGGAACTCCAGGAAAGTGTAAAAAGAAATGATGTAATAGGAACAAGGACTGCAATAGCAATTCAAACAGAGAGAATCAGAAGGCATTAAGCATTTTTGTCTTGATCATCCAACTCACAGCACTGTCTTGCTCATATGTAAGTTATCTTAGACTTGTAAATCCCAAACAGAGTGTGCGCCAACAGTAAACACTTACACCAAACAAAATCCAAGCCGATTCGTTCCAAAATCCTAACTGAATGGAAGAACGGCCACACTATAAAGTTAGAGGAAAGCTGTTTAATAACGTTGTCTTGTACAAATATGTTTTCGTCCACACAAAGACTTCTTCAGACATAACACATAATACTCCAAATGACTTCCTTAATCTTATCTTAGACTTGTGTTTTCTTTTAGAAATAGCTAGGAACTAGAAAGATTGGACTAAGTGCTTTTCTGTGATGTCAGAACTGTACTACTGAATTATTTTAAGTATTTCTGTGTGATCTCTGAACTCCTGACTAGCACGGTGTAGTAAAAAGTATTGTCTTGTGGTTTTAATTATTTATTATTAAATATTTTAAAACCTTTCAACTGTGGCTGTTTTGTGTAGAGATAATTTAAGCTCTAGAGTACATTGCATATTTATAGAGTTTACTGACCAAGTCACTCTAATAAGCCTTGACTGTTTAGTCATACTACCAATTGGATAATAATATTGCACAGTAAAAATTGGACACCCTTTTAAGGGCCTTTGAGTAGCTGATAAGTATTAGTGGATGGTGGCAAGTGAAACTACCGTATTGTCTGGGAGAAAGGGGCACAGCTAGAGAAACCATGCCAGCCTTCCCCAGGAGTGTCTGTGAGGTTGTATAAACTCTTCTCAAAGTGCATGAATGTGTGTGTGTCAGCTACTTGGGCAGGGACATGAAGCACTGTTTGGACAGAGAGGGTGCTAGAGGTTTTAGCTTGCCCACTAGGCTGAGATCTGGACCCTATAGCTGTGCCAGTAGGGAGTCTTATTGGGGACCTGGAGAGCAAGGGAGCGACCAGCCCTGGACTGACTGTGATCTGTGTGTGCTCTTAAGGGAAATTGCACTATACTGTGTATATTTGTTATCCTTTCCTCATATATGAGACGCCCTCTCTGGTTTTAGTGGTGAGGATTGAGGCTCTTTGATTGCTGGGCCAAGACACGGGCGTCACACACCTCTCAGAGGGAGCTAAGAAGTGTGGTGGCATATATGCACAATTTTCCTGGAAGAAATTAAGAAAGCTGCCTGTGGTGCCTTTCCATACGTGAGGTTTTTTTTTTTTTTTTTGCTGATTTACAACCCTTACGGAAGTGCAGTATACTCGAGCACTGAAGCCCATTGCAGGTACCCCTTGCTGACCTAACTGAGCATGGGGGGGGGGGCAGTTTGAATGAACCAAATGGACAGTGATGGAGAAGCCATTATTAAGTGGGCCCAGTGTAAAGAGAAAAAGCTGTGTCTCATCTCTTTATTGTATTCTCACATGTTGCTTGAATTAATAGCAAACAAGTTGTTTCAACTTTTATTTGAGAAGTGGCATGATTACAGCCAGCAGGAAGTTGGTCTCTGCAAAATTTATTTTATAAATAAAAACTTCTTTATTAAATTCACACAATTTAAACAATGACATTTACAGACGTACAATTACAGAAAATAAATCAATGTACACAGTTTTTTATGCATTATAAACACATGCATTTTTTTAAAATTAGAAGTTATGTACCTACCATAACGTTCCATGTTAGTTGTCTTCTCTTGCCTTCTTTCTTGCTGGATGGGTTCGGAGCCGATCCTTGGCTCCGACTCGGCACTTGTTAAGCTCGAGAGCTAATTTTACCAGCTCGAGGCAACCCTATATCCCATGATGCAAGGCAGAGATTACTCAGATCTCGTTTGGTAGCTAAAGAAATAGCAGTATTTTCTTCCAAATTAGGAGGAAGAAATACAAAATACTAAATAACATCATAACCCTCTAGAAAGGATCAACATAATCTAGTGACACTAGGACTTGAACAGCTAGAAAAAGGTAATAACCTCTTAATAGAAGATGTATAATCTTCTCGGTCTGACCAGGCTAGGGGGAAGGAGGGCGGGACGCAAGAAAGAAGGCAAGAGAAGACAACTAACATGGAATGTTATGGTAGGTACATAACTTCTAAATGTTAAGTTGTCAATCTCGCCTTCATTCTTGCTGGATGGGACCGCGTCCCTAGCACCTCTATCCTGGGTGGCTCAATGGAACAGACTCTTGAGAATGGTGGAACCAAAATTTGCTCTGTCTCTGGAGACCAAATCTAATTTGTAATGTGAGACAAAGGTATGAGGAGAGGCCCATGTGGCTGCTGCACAAATAGTGTCTGTTGGAAGTCTAGCTTGAAAAGCTGTAGATGTAGCTAGAGCTCTGGTAGAATGGGCTTTTGGGTTAGAAACCAACTCTTTGCCTCTGAGCTGATAAATGTAAGTGATCACGGAAGACAGCCACCTAGATAAAGTTACCTTAGAAACTGGAAGGCCTTTCCTGTTCTCTGCATAGGATAGAAAAAGTTGATCAGATTTCCTAAAAATTTTTGTCTTATCCAGATAATATCTCAGCTGACGGTGAACATCGAGATAATGTAACTTTTTTTCAACTCTATCAGAATAATTCGGGAAAAATACTGGAAGATCAATGGACTGATTTAGGTTAGTCTGAGATGCCACCTTTGGTAAGAAAGACGGATTAGTTCTTAGGGATACCCTATCTTTGTGGAATATTAGATAGGAGGCGAACACAGAGAGCATGAAGCTCAGATACTCTCCTGGCAGATGTAATGGCAACTAGAAAAAGTGTCTTCCAAGAAAGCAATTTCAAGGAACAGGCAGCTGCAGGTTCGAACGGGGGAAGAATCAAGGATGTTAAAACTAAATTTAGATCCCACTGTGGTGGGGGGTCTCTAATAGGAGGTTTCAATAAAAAGATACCTCAAAGGAATGCCTTGCAAAGTTTATGTGACATAATGTTGTGGTCCAAAAATCCTATATGAAAATTTGAAATGGCTGCCAGTTGAACTTTCACTGTGGAAGAAGAGGATCCTGAATTAAAAATGTCAGCTAGGAAGTCCAACACCGAATGAATTGAAGCAGTATAGGGGTCTATGTTCCTAGCTTTTGCCCAGAAAGAGAAACGTCGCCATTTACTAGTGTAGATCTTTCTGGTAGAAGATTTTAGGGAAGCTACTATGATATCCCGTACAGGATTAGAAATCATAGGAAGCCTGGCTAAGGATGGAAGTGGAGCAACCAAGCAGTGAGGTTGAGAGAAGGTATGGATTGGTGCAGTTGACCCGATGCCATGGCTGTACCAAGAGGTAATGATGTAGGAATGGAAACCAAATCTGTCGAGGCCAATAAGGGGCAATGAGAATCAACTTGGCTCTCAAGGCGGTTGCTTTCTGAATTAGCTGAGGTATCAGCGGAAAAGGAGGAAAAGCATAAAGAAGTCCCCGGGGCCAATCTTGGGTTAGAGCGTCTCTGGGGGGATGGCCTGGAAGGGGGAAGAGAGAGAAGAAGTCTGGGCATTTGCTGTTTTGAGGTGTAGTGAAAAGGTCGCAGCAAGGAAGGCCCCACTTCTGAAAAATCTCTTCCGTCACTGACTGTTTGAGAGACCACTCGTGAGGCATGAGAATAGCTCTGCTCAGTCTGTCCGCTATGATGTTGGATTTCCCGGGGATGTGCGTTGCTATCAGAAACCGGTGAGAGGAGATTGCCCATTGCCAAAGTCTGAGAGCCGTCTGAGAGCCTCTCGACACAGTGGATAGGACTTGGTTCCGCCCTGTTTGTTTATGTACCACACTATGGACATATTGTCCATTTGGACTGCAATAGTTCCCAGGGGAAGAGAGTTGTTGAGGGCTTGCAGCATTAAAAGCACTGCTCTCATCTCCAGAACATTTATGTGCAGATGGTACTCGAAAGGTTGACAAGTGCCATGGACTATTCTGCCCTGATAATGCCCTCCCACCCGATCAGGGAGGCGTCCGATGTAACCGTGGCAACCGGGGCAAGAGGAACAAATGGTCTGCCTTGATGGATTTGAGGGGATGATATCCACCAAGCCAGATGTCTTTTGCAAGTTGGAGTTACTATGATCTCATGACGCATGGGAAGTTGTTGAAAGGACCATTGGGTGAATAGCATCCATTGTAGCAGCCGCATGTAAAAGCGGGCGAGGGGAAGAAATGTTATGGCGGCCGCCATAAGACCCAGTACTTTCAGAGCAAATCTGGCCTGAATTTTGTTGCTGAATAGAATCACTTGGACGTGTCTTTGAATGTCCAAGATCCTTTGGTCTGTCAACCTTGCAGAAAGTTGTATGGTGTCCAAAATTGTGCCTATAAAAGTAATATATTGACAAGGCGACAAGGCAGATTTTTCGAAATTTATAGAAATTCCTAGCCCTCTGCAAGTGTGAATGGTGTAATTTCTGGCTTGGAGAAGCTGATGCCTGGTGGTGGCAGTGAGGAGCCAGTCGTCTAGATATGGAAACACCTGGAATCCTTGACGTCTCAGGTGAGCCGTAACCACTGCCATGCATTTGGTGAACACTCTGGGGGCTGTAGTGAGTCCAAAGGGCAGGGCTCTGAATTGGAAGTGACTGGTCCCCAGCCGAAAGCGGAGAAATCTTCTGGAGCGTCTGTGAATTTTATGTGATAGTACGCATCCTGAAGATCTATCGAGCACATCCAATTGTCCTTGCCCAGAAAGGGCAGAATGGACTGAAGCTTGACCATCCGAATCTTGATTTCTTTACAAACTTGTTGAGTTTGCTCAGATCTAATATTGGTCTCCAGTCCCCTGTCTTTTGGAACTAAAAAGAACCTTGAGTAGATTCGGATCCTATTTGGTCCGCTGGGACTGGCTGGATGGCTCTTTTTACTAGCAGTTTTGATATTTCTAGTACTGCTAGTTCCCTTAGACCGGGTGGAACGTCTGGAAGGGTTCCCTTTTGTTGAATTGGGGTTTGAATAAAGGGAATTTTGTAACCCTCAGATATAATTGACTGTACCCGTTTGTCTTGAGAAAGGGAAAGCCAGGCTATTGGGTACAGCGATAATTTTCCCCCGACTGCCTCCGAAGGCGGACAATCGGGCAACATCTCAGGGATGCTGGAAGGGTTTGTCAGGAAAAAGGCTCTCTGCTACCCTGATTCTGCGGACCCCCTCTGCCCCCAGCGCGGCGTCTATTATTGTTACCCCCTCTGCCTCTGGGGGTAAACTGACTTCATGCGTCAGGCGTGACTCCTTGAGATTTGCGGAACCACATTTTCCCTCCCTTCTGTCCTTTGGGGTAAGGTCTGGAAGGGGTGGAGAAACGGACTCCTACGGCAGAAAGAGTCTTGCCATCTTGTTCGCATCTAGTCAAAGTGTCTTTCACTTGAGGACCGAACAAGGTCGAGCCATCAAAAGGGGAGTTTGTGAAAGACGCCTTGAAGGGGTCTGCAAAATTACAAAGCCGCATCCAGGACTGATGCCTTAAAGCCACTCCTGTGCCTGCGGCCCTACTCGCTCCATCGGCTGCATAAGAAATGAGCCGCATGGAGGAGTTAGCAATGGAGTTAAGGATTCCTAGCTGTGAGCTAATCTTATCCTGAGACCCAGCAGCTGACGGATCCTGTAAAACTTCTCCCAACTCTTTAAGAACATCTCTTTGAAGGCGGGTGAAGTGGCATAAGTAGTTCAGCGATCTCATGGCAAAAGTCGCTGAAGAAAAAATCCGCTTACCGTACCTGTCCATAGTCCTAGAGTCCTCGGAGGGATTAAGGGAGGGCCAGTTCCCCCTCTGTTTAAGGATTTCAAGGATGTCTGAAAATGAGACATCCACAGAGGAGGACCTTGGGGACCCCTCCGACTCATCCAAGTCAGTATCTGATGTAGTAGACTCAGGGGAGTCTAAATGTTTCCTCTTACATGTCCTCTTACGGGGGGGGGTTCTCCTGACGGATCAGGAGAAGCCTCGGAAGAGGAAGATATTCCCAATGGGGAAACCTGAGGCATTGGATCTCTGGGTCCGGGAGCAAGAGAGTGGGAAGAGACGTCAGCAGGCACTGTAGTGGGAGGAGCTGATGGAACTGTCCTTTGACTAAGCCCAGGGGCTAGTACACTCCTCATCACCTCGAAGGCTCCCCCATCAGAGAGACCAGAAGGTTCCCGCTCCGAAGAGATAGGAACCCCAGGCCTCACCGAGAGGGAAGGCTCCGAGGCAGATGTCGGGGCCGAGCTCACCAACGCCGAAGCTCCGAGAGGGAGAACGGGGTCGGACAAGGGTCCGATACCACTCGCCCCTTCAGAGCCGACGAGAGAGACTAGACACCCGGATCCCTCCAATGAAGGTCTCAAGGAGGAAATCTGAGCCGAGGACGACGGAGCCGAAAGGGGTGGTATTGGCTCCGAAGTCACAACGGTACCGGTTCCGAGGAGCTCCGGCTCCGAGCTCTGTAAGAGAGTCGAAGGAGGAATGTTCGGTGGATGTGATATAGCTACCGTCTGTTGAGATGGGCTATGGAGTATTTGGGCCAATGCCTGAGACTTTAATAGTCTACTCACCACTCTCTCAAGGTCGTGATCAGATAGCCTGGATGACCGAGAAGATTGGCTCCGATGGCTCTGCTCCGAGAGCAAGGGTGATCTCGGAGCCGAATGAATAGATTCCACAGAAGGGGATCGAGATCTCTTTTTTGAGATCAATGGTGCCACCGGAGCCGAAGATACGTCGGCTCCAACCGGAGCCGACACTGAGTGTCTAGACTTGACAGTATCGGCGCCGGATGGAGCCGATACTGATACTGGTGTAGAAAGATCGGCCCCAGCCGGAGCCGATCTCGAACCTGGTGAGGAAGAACCTGAAGCCGACGGCTTAGAAGCCTGAGCCGAAGGCTTAACAGGTTTCGAGGGCTTCCCCGGCGCCGACTTAGTCGGGGAGCTCTCGGGTTTTAATAAGCCCCTTAAAATGAGCTTATTTTTTCATTCCTGCAGGACTCTTGGGCTGAAAGCATGACAGATAGCACAAGAGTCCTGCAGGTGCGAAGGTCCCAGGCAATAAACACAAGAAGTGTGACCGTCTGTCAGAGACATCTTCTGACAGCACGAGTCACACTTCTTGAAGCCTGAGACCTTAGTGTCCTTCGACATAACTGTGTCGATGAAACACTGGAAACACACTCACACACAAAACACACTCAGTCCAACAATTTAATTAAATTAAATTAAACTAACAGGGATAACAGACAGTCACACACAAAAAATTCCCTGACAGGAAAAAATTTAGGGAGGGGAAGGCCTAAGGCCTAACTAGGGGTAAGGGAATATTTACTTAAAAGAAGGGAACACTGACAGGAATAGGGTTAACGTGTGTCGGTAATTAACAAAAAATAATATTTATATGTAAAAAGTTAAAGGGGGTAGACAAAAGTCTCTGAAAAGTTCACTTACCTAGAGCTGGTAAAAGAAGGCACATTGTTAGCGAAGCGGCAAACGAGATCTGGGAATCTCTGCCTTGCATCATGGGATATAGGGTTGCCTAGAGCTGGTAAAATTAGCTCTCGAGCTTAGCAAGTGCCGAGTCGGAGCCGAGGATCGGCACCGAACCCATCCAGCAAGAATGAAGGCGAGATTGACAACTTAACATCAATCATTCACTACATTACATAAATTACTCAAAACCCTGCCTTTCCATAAATTCCACTCTCACCTCTGAAAATTATTCTGCATGAGGGGTTCCCACAAATTCAGTTTTCTTCTATTTAATGGTCTCCTTACTTTTCTTAAAGATCATGCCTTCAATTTTTTATTTCGTATACAACATTCAATACTTCAGTTATGGTTAGTGTAGATTTCAATTTCAGTTTTCTAGTAATTGTTTTTTTGGCAACCAATAGCTTTAAATGCAGCAAGGCTTCACTATACCTATCCAAATTGAGATCTTGTACACCAGCTTAAAAAAAAAATTTCTTTAGTTACAAATATTTGCTCCATCACAATTTCTGACAAAGTACTTTGTAGGGAATTTTTTAAAGCTGCCAACTCAATAAAATTTCCAAAAGTCCATGTTCCCTATTACCTGTCTAGTTCATATTACACCTCCAGCAATTGCTATCTATCCGAAATAAACTTTTGCAAACATTTCTATGCAAAAATCCTACTTTTTCTAGATTTTGTTGCATACTTAGGAGCCATATAAATAACCTCCCTTTTTGTATTTTGCCTTTCCATTCTCATTTCCCAGTCTTGTTTAACCTCTTCCGATTTATTTTTAGAGTTATCAAGCACTATTTTATATACCCTACTAATTATCCTTTTTTACTGCAGCTTCTGTTCTAGACTTAACTATAAACTCAACCACAGCTGGTCTTTCATTTAACACCCCTCTACCCCTTTCTCCATGCCTACACTCTGTTATCAACCCCTGGTAGGGAAGGCAGTTTCCAATCTGCAGTCCAAACTTCTGCATGACCTCATCCCACTCAATGACTCCCACTTGAGTTATTTGATACCAATTTGTTGGCTCCCTTGCTAATTTTCTCCAATAAATTCTAGCTCCTTCTTGTCTATTTTATGTGCTCATACTTATTGTCATCCATATTGGTAAAATCTCTTTTCTCCATTCCCACATTGGCTTACTTCTCAAACTGTTTTCTGTTACTCTGTATGGTTGTTAGCATTCTCCTTAACTGCCTGCATCCAAAATCCTACTCTCTCTTTATTTTGTGAACTCTCCCATTTCAACATAACTTCTTTCCAGTTCTATTTGCAGTTTTCTGCTTCTGTTATGTACATGAGCCTTAAAAATGCAGCCGTAAAGTATCCCTTCAAACCTGGCAAGCGTAAAAAATAAGTTATGTACTCACTATAATGTTACATCTGTGTGGTCTATTTTTATTCCTCCTCAAAGGATGGGTCTCAGATCCGACTCGACCACTTCTTTCAGATCATCGGATCCAACTCTTGAGCTCCTCCTTTTACCCATACTGCCCCACCAACCTAACATGCCTCAGATCACGTTTGCTGCCCTCAGTAGACAATGGATAATACCATAACAGAAACTAAAATGGGTATAGATTAAAGCAATACAACTGAGGCTCAAACAAGGAATCACAGTTCCCAAAAATATACTCCCTTAGGTGAGTACAGGGAATGGGATAAGGAGGGTTGGAAGTTGAGGAAAGAATGAAAATGGACAACACAGATGTAACGTTATGGAGATTATGTAACTTTTTATCTGATGATGTCATTTTCATTCATTCCTCAACTGATGGGACACACTCCCCAGCTAGATGAACCTTGGGTGATCCTCATGGAAGGATATTTCAAAATACTGCAGAGCCAAAATCAGCTCTGTTCCTAGACACTAATTCCAATTTGTAATGAGCAATAAACGTATGAGCATTGGACAGAAAGACAGCTGCACAAATAGCACTTATGGAAGTTCTTGACTAAAAAGCTGGGGACACAACCATAGAGCTTGTGGAATAAGCTCTAGGGGGGCATAGGCAAGGAAAGCCCTTGTTTACTACAGACAAAGGATATGCAACCAGTTAATCACTTGGCCAGAGTAGCTCTGGAAACTGGAATGCCCAATCTTTTAGGTGAGGAAGATACAAACATCTGGTCAGTCTTAAGGAAATCTTGGATCCTGTGAAGATAAAACTGAAGTTTGCGCAGAGAAATTTGGAAAGAAAACTGGGAGGTTAATGACCTGGTTGATGTTACACTCAGAAGGTACCTTAGGCAAAAAAGATGGGTTTGGTCCATAAGGGAACCCTGTCTTTGTGGAAAACCAAGTAAGGAGGCTTGGATGAGACAGCCTGGAGTTCAGACACTCGTCTAGCTAATGTAACAATTAGAGATATGGTTTTCCAAGACCAAAACCTTAGGTCTGACTTGGCTGAAGGTTCACAGGGGCCTTGGGTCAGATCTTGAAGCAGGATAGTTCAATTTCAAGGAGTAGGATCCTTTACTACAGGCCTAAGCAAGAAAGTTCCTTTTGAGAAAGGCTTTGCATAATCTAGAAGCACCTAAGGAATTATTATTTTCAACTAGATGGAAGTTTGAAATGCAGCCAACTAAACCATAATAGTAGAAAAACTAGCCCTTTCAAATTGAAGCTAAAAACTCAAGTACAGCTGGTATAAAAGCAGGAAAAGGGTTCCAAATCTCTCTTAAGGGCCCAGAAAGTAAATCTCTTGTAGTTACTTTTGTAAATCTTTCTAGTAGAAGCCTTTTGGGAAGATAATAAAAATATGACGGACTGGGAAGAAAAGCCTGGGCTGTCTAGCATTCAATGGAAAGAACAGTTGTGTAAAATCTTACCATAACCACAGATGTCCTTCTCTTCTATGTTGCAGTATTCTTTACATGTGGGAAGTTGTCCACCCATTGACCTGACATTCAGCCAGTATACAACAGATTTTAGCTACTGCAAGTACGTCGGATGTCGCATGCACGTGCTGACAACATCAGCCATAAAAGGAAGTCTGCACGTACAAACCTCAGAACTGTAATGCCCCAGAAGAAACACAAGAGCTAACGATCAATAAAAAGCCATCCAAGGAAAGAAACAAGATGTAGGAGGGGGGGGACAGAATACTGTAACATAGAAGAGAAAGACATCTATGGTCATGGTAAGATTTTACACAACTATTCTAGGTCCTTCTACTCAATGTTGCACTATTCTTTACACATGGAAGAATGCCAAAGCTTAGTAGGAACCCTTGGAGGAGGAAGGAACAGAGGAACTTTGAGCTGAAGAATTTTCAACAAAGCCATAGAGAATGGCTTTAACAAACTCTGCTCTTTATTTTCCAGACATCTTTATTAAATTTACACATATGACAAAGGCAATCTTACATTATTACAAATGAAAAACATACAAAATGATATCACTAGTTTCAAACAGTTGGACACAGAGAGGAAGCTCAAGAAATAAGGAGAGATTGGGATACTGGATGCAGACTCTTAAGAAGAACAACCAAAATCATACAGAGAATTATATTCATAAAATAACAGGGAGTATTCCAAGAACCAAACCAGCACGAGAACGGAGAAGAGAGATTTTGCCAATAGGGTTGACTGTGATCAAGAATACAGATAATAGAGAAGAGGGGGTTAGAATTTATTGGAGAAATCTGTCAAAGGAACCAAGGTATTGGGAGCAAATAACTAGAAAGGTAAAGGTAATAGAATGGGAAGAGCCCAAGAATTTATTTGGACTGCAAGTTAGAGATTGCCTTCCCTATCAAAGATTGATATCAGAGTATAGGCAAAGAGAACGAAATAGGGGGCTCTTAAATGAATGAGCAGCACTGGTAGAGTTTTTAATAGAATCTAGAACAGAAGTTGACATGAAAAAAGGAATTAGTAAAGCATATAAATTATTGCATGATAGTTTTAAGAATCAATCATAGGAGCTTAGAAAGGATTAGGAAGAGAGATTGGATAAGCAATTCACAAAGAGACAATGGGGGGATATATGTATATCACCCAAATATGCAACAAGTCTAGAAGATTTAGGATTTTTGCCTGGAAGTGTTTACATAGGTATTTTTATACCCCAAGAAGACTCCAAAGAAATTTTCCTCAGGTTGATTGCAGATGTTGGAGGTGTGACGGGTAAGAAACAGGCAGCTGGGAACATATTTTTTGGAAGTGTCAGGAGCTGGCAGACTTTTGGGATTCCCTGTGGACCGCTCTGTCGGAGATGCTGGGTGAGGAGACTGGACTTACTGGGGAGAAGTTTTTTTGAGTTATGCTACAGAATTGGAATTGCCTAGACACAGTAAAGACTTGCTGAGTCTAATTATGGTGTCTGACAAAAAAGCAATTGCTAGAAAATGGAAATTAAAGTTTAGACCAACTTTACTAGAAGTAGTGAATACAGTAACAGAGATAAAACAACTGGAATTGGGATCTTTAGAAAAGGGAAGGAGCAAACTACAGAGGAAAAAAAGGGAATTGTGGGAACAATATATGCAGGGCAGGAACGAGGTTTAAGAGGCAGGATTTGAGTGAGCTATCTAATGCTTAAGTGACAATGATGGGATGGTTTACAAGTGATGTATAATTTTAGCAAACCCAGC